>NC_083716.1:73112314-73202181 GCF_028564815.1 Eubalaena glacialis
CTGATCCTGTCCATAACTAAGGCTCTGAATATGTCCCTAAGTACATCTCTGATGATGTCCCTAACAGCCTGAACTGTCTCTTCAAGTTATCTCTGAGGATCTGACACTGGCCCTTACTAAGGCCTCACCCCGGGCTTGTCCCAGGCTGCTGGGCAGTTTTCTCTTGTCCTCATCTCTAGCCAGCTGCCTGCCATTGGCCACTCTAAGATTCTGCGATGCAGTGGTCCCACGTGGGATGTGCCTGTGTAGGCTCACCTGCGGGAGGAGAGTCATGGCCACTCCACCCTCCAGGGGACTGCGGCTCAGGGTAGGAATCTCTCAGCCAGCGTCTGGACACAGGGTTCTGTGTCCTTGTTTGTTGTAAACCCCTTGGAGTTACGTCTAACATTTTTTAAATGGATCTCCCCCTCAGCATATTTATGATTTAAATTATTTACCATATTAAAATTCAGGAATGACATTATTAGAATGAGCAGGAAGACACAGGATGCCCCCCCCAATGATCTATTACTTGGAGGATTTAAAATTCTAATGAGAAAACACTCACTCTCCTCATCCTCTTGGGCGTCAGCACAAGGCGGGAATCAGCTGCATTCTTTATTTATCCCTCTGATTTTCCAGAACCTTTCCTTCAAGGAGAAATCTCTGGGCTCTGTGGGAACTGTGAGTGGTGACCATCCGGTAAATCTGAGACTGAAAAGAAAGAGGAAAAGAGATAGAGGAGGAGATGAGAATTGGTGATGGGGAGAAGCAGGGGCATCCACGTTCAATCTCAGGCTGAGAGTCTGGGTTAATCTCCAACGAACCTAAGGACCACCAGGAGCTGGTCCCACTGGCCTTGTCACCTGGTATGGGGATTGGGGACAGCCAAACCACCATGGCCACTTTCAGAGAAATAAAGAAGGTGTGAGGGCACCCCTGAGAGCCAGGTTGAAAATGGTCATGCTGTGAAATAATAAGATGCCCTTTTCAGAAAAGTGAAGACAGTTCTCTTGGTTCTCAAAGACTTGCAAATACTGTGTCCTTCTGGAGGCATGCTGAAGGCTTCAGCCTTTGAGGGCAGTAATGGGAGTGCATCTGGGCTCAAAACCATCCAGCACTCACTCCTTGAGGGTGCAGAGGATGACCAGTGTCCACCCCTCGGGTGCTGTGGGGCCTGAGATCCCCTGATCACCGAGGACGGGAGGGGCCGCACAGACACTCCACTGGACCACCGGGGGCTTGGCTGGTGGGCTACAGTCCTTTATCAGATACATGGTTTGCAAACATCTTGTGCCATTTTGGATGGTGGATTATCTTATTCCTTGCTCCTTTTACACACAACTGTTTTTCATTTTGAGGAAGTCCAATTCATCTATCTTGTGTTTTGTTGCTTGTGCTTTTGGTAGCAGATCTAAGAAATCATGACCAAATCCAAGGTCATGAAGATTTACTCTCATGTTTTCTTCTACGAGTTTTATAATTTTGGTTCTTGCATCTAGGCCTTTGGTCCATTTTGTGTTGATTTTTGTATACGGGGTGAGGGGAGGTAAGGGTCCAAGTTTATTCTTCTGCATGTGGGTATCCAGTCGTTCCAGAACCTGTGCTAACTGTTTGGGAGAAAATACGTGCAAATGATGCGACCAACAAGGGCCTAATTCTAAAATATACAAAAAGCTCATACAACTCAAAAAAGAAAAATAATCAAAAAATAGGCAGAAGGTCTAAATAGACATTTCTGCAAAGACATACAGATGGCCAATAGACACATGAAAAGATGCTCCACATCGCTAATTATTAGAGAATGCAAATCAAATCTACAGTGAGTTATCACCTCATAGTGGTCAGAATGGCCATCATTAAAATGTCTAGAAATAAATGCTGGAGGGGGTGTGGAGAAAAGGGAACCCTCCTACACTACTGGTGGGAATGTAAATTGATGCAGCCACTACGGAAAACAGTATGGAGGTTCCTTAAAAACTAAAAATAGAATTACCATATAAACCAGCAATCCCACTCCTGGGCACATATCCAGACAAAACTATAATTTGAAAAGATACATGCACCCCAGTATTCACAGCAGCACTATTCACAATAGCCAAGACATGGAAGCAACCTGAATGTCCCTCAACAGATGAATGGATATAGAAGATGTGATACATATATACAATGGAATATTACTCAGCCATAAAACAGAATGAAATAATGCCATCTGCAGCTACATGGATGGACCTAGAGATTATCATACAAAGTGAAGTAAGTCAGACAGAGAACGACAAATACCAAATGAATTCACTTATATGTGGATTATAAAATGAGACCCAAATGAACCTATCTACAGAACAAAAACAGACTCTCAAATATAGAAAACAGACTTGTGGTTGTCAAGGGGAAGACAGGGGAGAGGGATGGATTGGGAGTTTGGGGTTAGTAGATGCAAATTATTATATATAGGATGGATAAACAAGGTCTTACTGTACAGCACAGGGAACTATATTCAATACCCTGTAATAAACCATAATGGAAAAGAATACGAAAAATATGTATATATGTATGTATGTATATATGAATCACTTTGCTGTACAGTAGAAATTAACACAACATTGTAGGTCAACTATACTTCAGTATCAATTAGTTTGAAGGCACTTTTATAAATTAGGCCTTATTTCTCTTGTCCTTTCATCCTGGGACAAATGTATAACAGAAACTAACCTGGATTACTCCGGGATGAACTCATATCACACAGAACTTTAATTGTTGAACAAACCATGAATACCAGTTACACCATGGGATGTCCTGATCCAATATGAAGTTTGTATACCTTGTATCAAGCCTGCAGATTCCACTAAATTTGGAAATTCAAACTGAAATGAAGCCACCTATCCCATGACTTCTCCACAACTAGTTATACAACATCAATTGGAAACCATATACAATCAAATGAATGCAGACAGAAACAACTATAGCCTTCCTTTTTTTTCCTTTTAGATAAAGACGGTATTTAAGGTGATATCTTGGGCCGTTTCAGGGTGTTACTCAATTTCCTGGGTATCTGCCATGCACACAGGAAGTACACATTAGTTAACTTGTTTGTGCAACTATATGAAGGTAGTTAATACCACAAAACTGTATACGTAAAGTGAATTAAATGCTAAAGTCATGTTTTGTATTTTTAATGACAAAGAAAAAAAAAATGTAGCGCTGATATTTGTTACAAAAATGAACATTAAAAACATTCTTAGTGAAAAAGCCATACAGAAAAGGCCACCTAGATCCCATATTCATCTTGTCTGCTTCAAATCCATCAAGGTTGTCCAAATGAGGGGGAAACTCAGTAATGGTTCCAGAAAAAGAAAACTGGATCAGGATGGAAAAAGACATTTTCATACAGTTGGGACAGCAGGTGAAAGTTGAAGTGGGGCTGAGTATTAAATTATAATGTGGACACCAGGATTTCCTCATTTAGGGGTTATGTGCTGGTTCCTTGGGCAAAACACACTGAGCATTTTGTGTGAAGTGGCAAATGTGAGTACTTTTTGCCATTATTGCAACTTTTCTGTACATTTTAAATTACTGGAAAGTAAATTACTTTTCTAGACAACCATGTCAGTATCATGCCAGAAAATCAGATAAGACAGACATCAAATTTTGTTATAGAGGCCAAGACTCACCCAGACCAAGTTCAACCAAAGTTGTGATACTTATTTCCCTTGTAGGAGTCCGCATGGTATTAAGAGGCACTGTGGGAAGAGTATATTAGTAGCTACCATGTCTTGGGTCCTGCGGATTACCTGGGGTGCAGTAGAAACTGAGATTTTAGTATTGCAATTTTTCACATTACTTCAAAAAATATGTTAAAAAACAAATTCAGTAAAGTTGCAAAATATGGAATCAATATACACAAATCAGTTTTGTTTCTATACACTAATAATGAACCACCAGCAAGAAAAATTAAGAAAACAATCCCATTTACAATTCCATCAAAAGGAACAAACTATTTAGCAATAAATTTAACCAAGGACATGAAAGACGTATACTCAGAAAACTATAAAGCATTGATAAAGAAACTGAAGACACAATAGAAAACAATATTCCATGCTCATGCATCAGAAAAATTACTACTATTAAAATGTTTATTCTACCCAAAGCCATCAACAAACAGTGCCAGGAAAACTAGACACCAGACTCCAAAGAACGACACTGGTCACCATCTACACTGCACATAAAACTAACTAAAAGCGCACAGTATTCCACATTAAACCCTTTCTCTCCTGAGGCCCCTGAAGATGCACCCCACCCACCCAGCAATCAGCTGCACAGGAATATTCTCCACACTTGCTCATTTTTTCCTCTTGTGGAGTCTCCTCACCAGTGGTTCCTGAGAAAACCCAGCTGCTGTCAGTGTGGACAATGCCTCATGGTCCAGAAACCTAAGCCCTGACAGGAGACAAAGCTCCTGTCTGCTTGTCACAGAGCAAAGTCTGTGGGCAGGGTGCACCTGTGCCCCCCGGGTCAGACAGGTGGGTTCGGCGCCCCCTGTGGGACGTCAGAGAAGTGCCGGGAGCGCCGCACTCACAAACCCAGAGGCCTCATCCGGAAGGCAGTTCTGCTGTATATACTAAAGTTTGGAAATCCAAACTGAAATGGAGCCAAGTATCTCACTGTATCTTCTCAAAAGATGGTTAAGGAGCAATTAATTACAAACCATATGTAATGAAATGAATGTAGACACAAACTTTACAACTTAAACCAAAATTCATTCAAAATTGCCCATAGACAAATTTAAATTACCAAACTATAAAAATCCCAGAAAAAAAAAGATAATCTACATGATTTTGGGTCTGGTGACCTTATTCAGAAAACCGGAAGACAAACCACAAACTGCAAGAAACTACTTCCAAAACACATATCTGATAAAGAATTTGTACTCAAATTATGCCAACAACGCCATTAAAATTTGGTAAAGATTGAAACACACACCTGGCCCAAGAAGATAAACAGGCAGTAAATAAGCATACAAGAATATACTCAAGACGCTGGTGGAATGCATGCACAACCAACTTCAGAAGACAGTTTGGCAGTTTTTTCCAAATCTGAAAAGTCTCACCTTAGGATCCAAGAAGTGTACCTCTTGTATTTAGACAACTGCTTTGAAAAACTGTGTTCAAACCAAAACTAGCATCAAGTAATGCACAGCAGCTCTATTCATAATGGCTAAAAACTTAAATATATCAGGATGTCCTTCTGTAGATGAATTCATAAGCAAATTAGGGCACATACATGTCAAGGGGAGAAGAATACACCACCCCAAAATATGCCCATTTGACAAAAGGATTATTTTGCACTGATTAATTTAAGAAACAGCAGACTCAAGAGAATCTTTCAAAACCAAGTAGAAAATGCCCTATTAGGAGGTAAATTTATATTTATTAAGGATATCTCCATTTGTAAGGGTATGTCCCTCTCTGGACCAGGAATTGAATGATGACTAAGTATCAAGAAAAGCTTGTTGGGACTTCCCTGCTGGTCCAGTGGTTAACACTCCATGCTCCCAATGCAGGGGACCAGGGTTCAAGCCCTGGTCAGGGAACTAGATCCCGCATGCTGCAATTAAGAGCCCACATGCCGCAACTAAAGATTCCACAGGCTGCAACTGAGACCCGACGCAGCCAAATAAATAAATGTTTTTTAAAAAAAAAACCCTTGTCAACGAAAAAGGCCTGGATGTAAATCTGTGTAACAACCATACCCTTGTTTACTGTGCTTTGCCTAATAACGTCCCTTAAATGGCTTCCTCCATTCCCTAATATCTTTCTTTTGTTCTCAGCAGAAGATAGCATTTAAGGTAACGGCTTGGGCCATTTCAGGGAGTGACTCAGTTTTCCTGGGTATCTTTCAAGTATACAGGAGGTATGCATGGTATATATTAAACTTCTGATTGTTTTCTCTAGTTTATCTCTTTTTCATTACAAGGGAGATCTCAATAAAGAACATAGAAGGGTAGAGGGAAAATTATTTTTCCTCTAATATACATGCAATGCAATAGTATTCAGAGATATAAAGGAATGGACCATCAACCCGTGCAAAACAAAAAAAAGATACATCTAACACTTACATTGCTAAGTGAAAGAATCCAGTCTGAAGTGCTACACACTGTATGGCCTCATTTATATGACATTCTAGAAAAGGCAAAACTGACATGGTAAACAGTGTATGGAATATGTGGTTGAAATAGTCCACATGATACTTTAGTGGTGAATACCTGTCACTATGCATTTGTCTACACCCACAGATTTTTACAACCCAACAAGTAAATTACAATCTATTCAAACTTAGCTACTTAGGATATGGGAGTGTCAAAGACTGGAATACAGAATGTAACAAAGAATCTAACTGATTCAGAAATGTATGAAAAAACTCACTGTTGGTAGTGGGACAAATGGGCTGACTTAAGTTAACTTTGGAAATATACAGAACCTGTAGGCCAAAGACAAAATGTGCCATACATACACAGTGGACTCTATGTTCTTTCCATGAGGGGTAGTAGCTAATAGTACTGAAACTACTATATCAGTAATTGAATGGAACAAGCACTGAATTTAATAAATGACAAATGGTGGAAGCCAGGTTTCCTACCACTGGAGTGGGATGTTACAGTCAAACAAAGGGAGATGGTTACAATATCCATGTCATAACAGATCCGGTTGGAGATACCAGTATAAACTATCTTTAGCCTACACATAGTTCCACATGGAAATCTTTATAATTATGTGTATACGCATAGGCTGGGATACATGCATACTTTTCCATGCACTGTCAGCTGAGCATATTTAGCTCCCACATGTAAGTTTTTAATACCATTCTCTAATAAACGGAACAAGGGCTCTTTGAAGAAAGGGCTGATGCTAGGACTGAGACAGTAAATATATGAAGCAGGATAATCTTAAAATATCAGAAAGTAAAGAAGTACCAAAAATTTTAAAAACCCACAAAAGAAAAATTATGTAAAATGAAAACAGGAGCAAATGCAAAAATCTCTCAACAGCCAAAGCAAGAATTAACTAAGCAGTCTAATAATGTAGTGCTGGATTATAACCAAAAGTTTATAATAATTATTCACGTGTCCAAACTGGTAAAAATAAATTACATAGTTTTTGATGAATGGTGTTAAATAGAAATCTCCTATGCAGAAAGCTTCTAAACAATTTATATAGCCACTCAGCTGTCCATCAAGGATGTGAAGCTAACCCCTCTCTCCTCAAGTGTGGGTTCTGCATTATGACTTCCTCCTAAATAAGACACACAGGATGGACATGGGAAAATATTAACTTCACTGTGGGAACACTTGACAAACACTACCTCAGCTAGGTGACCAAAGTTGAGAATATAAGTGAGAAGTTCCCTTGAGAGCCTGTCCTCTTGATATACAGTGAAGAGGAAGCACTTCACCTCTGTGATCTGCTTTTTCAAAGCCAAGTCTAACCACGACAAAACCACCAAGCAAATCCCAGTGCCCGGCAGTCTATAAAATACCTGACCAGTCCTCCTCCACACTGTCAAGGTCATGGAAACAAGGAGAGTCTGAGCAACTGTCAAAGCCCAGAAGAGACTAAACAGACATGATGACCCCATGTCCTTTGAGATCCTGGAACAAGGAAAGGTATAACAAAGGGAACATGAATAGGGACTTCGGTTAATAATAGAGTATCAATATTTGTTCATTATTTGTCATGATTCTGTAGAAAATTAGACAGGAAAAATTAAACGTCAAATAAGAGAAACCTACTGTAACAAACTGGAAATCCAGAAGAAACGGGTGATTTCTTTGTAAAAACACATTACCAAAATGAACACTAAATTAAGGAAAATACAAAAAGACCAATTAATCACTGAGGAACCTCTTCCCCATACTGGTTATCCTATCACTGTTCCAGGGTTTCCCTCTCCCGGGACAGGGAAGGAACAGGGACAGAGCTGTTTGGCAGCTCCACTAATATCTGGTCCCACCCAGAATCTTCATCTCCCCCAGCCATGCCTACCCAGTGAGGATACCTGAGGAAGGATCAGGGATTATTGATTCAGATGTATCAACTACAAATTTTTCTTTTCCCAGCGACTGGACACACTTACTGAAGTAAAATAAATTAGTATTTACTTACTGTCCTCCCAAGACTGCAAGAAGTTCTTTCACTTACTGACAAGTCAGGATCGTTGGTGGTGGTAAACTCAAGTCTCTTTCCTTGGGCATCAGGTCCTCACATCTCAGAGGCTGGCCCAAAACAGCCCATGTGCCCTCAGAAGACACACAGACCTCATTCCTGCCCCTGAGAGGTGGGAGCCCTTGAGTTATGCCATCTCCCTGGCCATATTAATTGCCCATCCCTGAACAACAATACTGCTCCTTTTCCAGGTTCTTCTCTCTCCTTTACTAAGTGAAGAAACCAAATGCTAGGGTGGTAAGGAAACTCTTGTGCAATGAAGTAATGGGAGGTGCAAGAATTATTCCATACCATGGAACCCATAATTGGCAGGCTCTCCAGAGGCCACATGGATGCATATGGCTCTCCAAGACAATGCAGCCTCAGTGTGAACCTCCCATTGGGAGGTCCAGGTGCTCCCATATCTTCGATTCTTAATGAATATGAATGTCAAAAGTTTCTAACGACTGAAAGGACAAAGGATTGTAGGGCCATGGTCTGCTGTAGGGTTGCTGTGTCAGGGACACACTCCAATGTTTGGAGGGTTATTACTTCTCTTGGCAGCCTATGAGGCTGTGAGGGGGAGGCTTTTTTCTCAACCACATGGATGTTGGTAGTTGAAACTTCTCAAAGGAATGTCTACACTGCCCAGGTAGCTGTTGAATTGCCCGGCATCATGGTCAGCTCCGTAACTATACATGAGGGCCTGACAATGCCCAGGCTGGACTGAGCTAGAGGACCACAGATGCCTGCCTGGATAGTCAGAGGTCAAGGGCTGTCCTGCCTGAGGCATGATCATCTATTCATGCC
The DNA here is from genome assembly GCF_028564815.1 of Eubalaena glacialis. Taxonomy (NCBI): domain Eukaryota; kingdom Metazoa; phylum Chordata; class Mammalia; order Artiodactyla; family Balaenidae; genus Eubalaena; species Eubalaena glacialis. The sequence goes on from NC_083716.1 coordinate 73,121,302, forward strand.
CACTCAGATGGGACAAAGGATGCTTCCAGTGCCAGGAGGGCCCCACCAGCCCTTAAGAAGGCAGCATCTGGGGGCTGGCAGGTCACTGCACCCAGTCCTGTATAAATCCACACATGTCCACTGAGTGCCCTCCTGTCTGGGCTGTGCTGGAACCTGGGGCTGCCCAGGCAGAGTAGGGCCAGCATCACCCTTCCCAGGTAGGAGGGCAGAAGGAAACCATGCATGACTTCTGACACCCTCTCCAATCCTTGACAGAGTTTGAGTTGGATAAGAAACAGTCCGAGACAAGAACAGACATTTCATTCTTCTTTCAGAGCCCAGGACTGAGGGAAGGGAGGCCAAAAAAACAGTTATTGACCTCAGCTCCCTGACTCTTGTTTGACCCTGGGCAAGTCCTATCCATTCTGGAGGCTTCAGAGAGAAAGAGAGGGGAGGACAATGAGGGCCAATTGTGCTTAAACCTAACTCTAACCTTTACCCTAAGAACCCTAACCTCTAACCTTAACCCCCTTACAACCCTAGCCCCAGACCCCTAGACCCTCGTCCCTGACCCCTAAACTCTAATCCCCGGCCCTGACCCTTTAACCACAACCCTCTACCATGACTCTCCAACAATGACCCATAACCCTAAACAGTGACCCCTGAGCCCTCACACTGACTCAATCCCAGGCCTAAAGCCTGGCCTAGTGGGTACCGAAGGATGACTGTATGAACTCTCAAATAAACCAAGGAATTAAATCTTCCTGACCATGAATTTAACAATGGTTTCTTAGATTTGACAGTAAAGCATAAGAAATGAAAGAAAAAAATAGATAAATTGGATTTCCTCAAAATTACAAACCTTTGTGCACCAAAAGAGGCTCTCCAGAAAGTAAAAAGACAGCCCACAGAATGGAAGATAATATTGGCACATTATATATCTGATAAGACTCTTTACCGAGAATATACCCAGGACTTTTACAACTCATCAACAAAAAGACAAACAATAAAATTTTTGAAACAGACAAATGACTTGCATGGACTGCTCTCCAGGCAAGACATACAAATGGTCAACAAGGACACGAAAAGATGTCAAACATCAGTAGTCATGATGAAAATGCAAATTAAAGCCACAGGGTGATGCCCCTTCACACACACTAGAATAAAAATAAATTTTTAAATAAATTTTTAAATATATAAATAAAAATAACAAATGTTGGCAACAATGTAGAGAAATTAGAACCCTTAAAAGTTACTTGTGGAGATGTACAATGGTGTAGTCTATGTGTACAAAACTTTAGCATTTACTCAAAAATATAATTACCATGTGGTTCAACAACTCCACTCCTAGATATATACCCAAAATATGGAAAACAGGTGTTCAAACAAAAACTTGTTCACCAATTATTCATAGCAGCACTGTTCACAATAGCCCAAGGTAGAAAAGATTTAAATGTCCATCAGCAGGTAAACGGATAAGCAAAATAAGGTAGATCCATAAGCTGCATTATTCTGTCATATAAAAGAATAAAGTAAAATTATACAGCCGCTGTGGAATACTGTATGGTGGCTCCTCAAAAACATGGAAAATGTATGATCCCTTGATTCCGCTCCAGGGTGTACACCCAAAATATTAGAAAGGACTGGAACAGATATCTGTACCCCATATTCATAGCAACATTATTCACAATTTCCAGCCAAAAGGTGGAAACAACACAACACATCCTTCAACAGATGAATGGATAATTACAGTGTAGTATATACACAATGGAATATGATTCAACCTTTAAAACTAAGGTAATTCTCACACATGCTACAATGTGGATGAACCTTGAAGTCATTATGCTAAGTGAAACAAGCCAGACACAAAAAGGACAAACGTTCTATGATTCCACGAGTATGAGGTATCCAGATAAGTCAAATTCAAAGACAAAGTAGAATAAGGTTGCCAGGGGTTGAGGTGAGTTAGTGTTTAATGCCTACGGTTTCACATGGGGAAAATATCTGGAGATGGATGGTGAGGATATTTTTACAACAATGTGAATGTAGTTAATGCCATAGAACTGTATACTTAAAAATGGTTTAAATGGGGTTTCCCTCGAGGCACAGTGGTTAAGAATCCGCCTGCCAATGCAGGGGACATGGGTTCAAGCGCTGGTCCTGGAAGATCCTGCATGCCGTGGAGCAACAAAGCCCGTGTGCCACAACTACTGAGCCTGTGTTCTAGAGCCTGCGAGCCACAACTACTGAAGCCCGTGTGCCTAGAGCCCGTGCTCCGCAACAAGAGAAGCCACCGCAATGAGAAGCCTGCACACAGCAATGAAGAGTAGCCCCCGCTCGCCGCAACTAGAGAAAGCCTGCACACAGCAACAAAGACACGACACAGCCAAAAAATAAAAAATAAAATAAAGTTTTTAAAAAAGCTTTAAAAAAATGGTTTAAATGGTAAATGTTATGTGTTTTTAATCACGATGGAAAAAATGAATGAAATAATGATCAATGTTACAATGTGGATAAACACTGAAAACATCCTAAGTGAAAGAAGCCATACAGAAAAACCACCCAGATCATGCTCATCTTGTACACTTTAAATCCAGCAAGGTTTTTAAAGTGAGGAAAAGCCCCAGTGATGGTTCCAAGAAAAGAAAACTGGATTCGAATGGAAAATACATTTCCACAAAGCTGGCGCAGCTGGTGAAAGTTGAAGCAGGTCTGGGGATAGGATTATAATGTGGAAACCATAATTATTCCTCATTTTGGGGTTATGTGCTGGTTCCCTGGGAGAGTGGCCCTCCCACTCTCACAGGGTAAAACAAACTGGAGTATTTTGTGAATGTGGAAAACTTGATACTGCTATTTGAAGTTTTTTATACACTTGAAATTTACTAGAAAATAAAGTACTTATCAAAACAACCATGTCGTATCACGCCAGAAATACAGACATCAAACTTTGTTATAGAGGCCAAGCTCTACCCAGATCCAGCTCACCCACAGTGGTGATGCCAATCACCCTTGTAGGAGTCCACATACTACAAGAGGCACCATTGGAAGATTACATTGGGAGCCACTATGTCTTGGGTGCTGTGGATGACCTAGATGTAGTTGAAACAGTGGGATTTCTGAATTCTAGTTTTCCACATTCAACCACCAAAAAACTGTTGCAACTAAAAAATGAATTCAGTAAAGCTGCAGGATACAAAAAAAAGAAAAATCAATGCACAAAAATCATTTGTGATTCTGTACACTGATAATGAACCATCAGAAAAAGAATTTTTAAAAAAAATCCCACTTACAATTGCATCCAAAAAGATAACTAGGAGTAAATTTAACCAAGGATGTGAAGGACCTGCACACTGAAAACTGGAAGACACTGATAAAGGAAACTGAACAGACAAAAATAAATGGAAAGATACCCCGTGCTCATGGGTAAAAAGAATATTGTGAAAATATGCATTCTAAGGTGGGACTTCCCTGGCCATCCAGGGGTTGGGACTCTGTGCTCCCACTGCAGGGGGCGTTGGTTCGATCCCTGGCTGGGGAACTAAGATCCCACATCCTGCATGCCACATGGTGTGGCCCAAAAATTTTTTTTTTATTTTAAAAAATATGCGTTCTAACCAAATTAATGTACACATTCAACACAATCCCTACCAAAAGTCCAACGACGTTTTCCATAGAAACAGAGCAAACAATCTTAAGATGTGTGTGGAACCACAAAGGACCCAGAAGAGCCAAAGCCACCCTGAGGAAGGAGAATGGGCTGGAGGCATCTCGCTCCCTGACTTCACACTTCATTACGAAACTACAGTCCCAAAAAAGTATGGAATTGGCACAAAAACAGGCGCACAGACCAGAGGAACAGAGCAGAGAGCCCAGGAATCAACCTACAGGTATGTGATCAGTTAATTCACAAGCAAGGAGCCAAGAACATACACCAGGGAAAGGACAGTCCCCTCAATACATGGTGGTGGGAAAACCAGACGCCACACGCCAAAGAACAACACTGCACTCTGTCTACACCACACACAAAAGTGGCCAAAAACCCAGTTTTCCACATCAAGCCCTTCCTCTCCTGGGTCCTCTGAAGACAGACACCCTCAGCGGTCAGCCACGCACAGGAACCTTCTCCCTACATTTCCTCACCTTTTCCCTCAGTGGTGTCACCTCCCGGCAGGTCCTGAGGAGACCAGGCTCCTCTCAGCATGAACTGGACCCCACAGTGTCCTAAAGCTGAAGACTCAGGGGGTCCTGGGGAGACTCGGCTTCTGTTAGTGTGGACTCGACCCCAGATTGTCCTGCAGCCCGGCCGTCAGCGTGGACACAACCTGCGTGTCCCAGAAGCCAAAGCCCCAGTGGGTTCTGAGGAGACAGGGCTCCTCTCAGCATGAACGTGAACAGCATGATCTGAACAGACATCCTGCCAAAAAAAGATATACAGATGGTAAAAATCATACAGAAACAAGCTCAACATCATATACCATTAGGGAATTACAAATTAAAATCATGAGATATCACAGCACACCTATTAGCACTGCTAAACTCCAAAAATATGAAAATACCAATTGCTAGAGGGTGAGGAACAAAAGGAGCTCTCCCTCGTAGCTGGGGGGATGCATGTGCAGCCACTTTGTAAGACAATTTGGCAGTTTTTTCCAAAGTTAAACAAGTCTCACGTTGGGATCCAACAATCATGCTTCCAGTATTCAGGCAACTGCTTTGAAAATCTATGTCCAAATGCAAACAAGGATGCAATTATGCACAGCAGCACTTTCATAATGGCTAAAAACTTGAAGAAATCAGGATATCCTTCAAAAGATGAATGCATAAGCAAATTGGGGTAGATCAATGTCAAGGTGAGTAGAATATGCCGCCCCAAAATATGTCTCTCTGGCATAAGGATTATTGGTCTGCTTTTAAAAAAAAGGGGGGCTTCCCTGGTGGCTCAGTGGTTAAGAGTCTGCCTGCCAATGCAGGGGACACGGGTTCGAGCCCTGGTCCGGGAAGATCCCACACGCCGCAGAGCAACAAAGCCCATGCTCCACAACTACTGAGCCTGCGCTCTAGAGCCCACGAGCCACAACTACTGACCCCGTGTGCCACAACTACTGAAGCCTGCACACCTAGAGCCTGTGCTCCGCGACAAGAAAAGCCACAATGAGAAGCCCACGCACTGCAAAGAAAAGTAGCCCCTGCTCGCCACAACCAGAGAAAAGCCTGCACGCAGCAACGAAGACCCAATGCAGCCAAAAATAAAATAATATATTCAAAAAAAAATCTCAGAAAACCGAGATTGCTGTTTTATGAAAGACATTTACAATACAGAAGTCGCCATTTATAAGGGTATGTCCCTCTTTGCACCAAAAATAGAAGGATAATTAAATCTTAAGTAACTCTTTTCAATGGAGAAGTCCTGACTTAAATGTGCAAACAATCATACCCTTGTTTACTGTGCTTTGCATGATAACCTGCCATAAGTGGTCTTCCCCCCTTCCCCAGCATATTTCTTCTGTTTTTAGCTGAAGAGGTATTTAAGGGGATGGTTTTGGTCATTTCAGGGAGTGACTCAGTTTTCCTTGCTATCCCCCCTGTATTCAGAAGGTATACATGTAATTAAACTTCTGCTTTTCTCCTGGTAATCTGTCTTTTATTACAGGGGCAGGGTGGCCTCAACCAAGAACCTAAAAAAGTAGAGGGAAAATTATTTTTCCGCCCATACACATGCAGTGGAATACTACTCAGCAGAAAGGAATGCACCATCAGCCTATGGAAAGACATGGGTAAATCCTCAGTGTATACTGCTAAGTGAAAGCATCCAGGCGGAGGAGGCTGCACACAGCATGACCCCATTGGTGACATTCTGGGAAAGGCAAAGCTACATAGATGATAAGCAGATCATGGGGTGGGGGGTTTGAAGTATTCCATGTGACATTCTAGGATGGATACCTGTCACTATGCATTTGTCTAAACCCACAGATGTGTATAGCCCAAGGGACCAATCATAATCTATTCAAATTTAGTTATTTAGAATGTAGGCATGTGGCAGGATGGAATACATAATGTGACAGAGTCTAACTGTATTAGAAATATATGGAAACAACTCACTGTAGGGGATGGGATAAAAGGTGCTGACCTAAGTTACCTTTGGAAATGAATGGAATCTGTAGACTAAAGGCAAAATGGACCGTATATAAACAGTGGGCTTTATTTTACGAAGTTCTTTCCAGGGTGTAGTAGCTAACAACTCTGAAACCTCTGCACATGTAACCTGCAAAGGAGCAATGCATACATAAATGGCAGATGGTGGGAGCCAGGCTCCTCATTGTGGGAGTGGGAAGTTACAGATAAGCAAGGGGAGAGCCTCTGCCCTCGTAATCCTGGATCTGGGCTTCCTGGGAGGATGTTGACTGGCCGGGGGAAACACACAGGTCTTCACGCTGGGAAGACCCTGCAGACATAGGAACTTCACACCCCATCTTTCCACCCATACCTGCTGGAAACACTCAGCCCTCCATAATCAGTCAATTGCAGCATTTAAGACATTCCCATCCCCAGACAGATAAAGGAACATGAGGGTCTTGCTTACCCCTAAGCTGTCCCAGAATCCAGGCCCTGGGGGTGGAGCCAGGATGGGGGTTCCTGGGCCTCTGACCAGCAGGTGAGAGGAAGGAGGAAGACCAGTCCTGAGGACAGAGGTTCCCTCAAGTCTGTGAGCCCAGGAGCCCCGATGGGATTCATTCCCAGTGAGGACATGGGCGGGGTCTGCAGTGGTTCTGTGCCCCCCCCGGACCCCTTTGATGAAGCCATGGCAGCACTGGCCCCAGACGTCTCCTGGCAATGACTCAAACTCTGACACAGTGGTTTTACAAAGGAACAAGAGAATGGAGCTGAGCCCCTGATGGCCACTCCTTTCTGGCTCTGAGTTGCTTCCAACAGGACCGCAGTCACCTGCACATAGTCTGCTGTGACCTACCTGCCCCCATTGGCCTTTCCTCTCCCTCCCTGCGATGATTCCAGTGACATTTCCAGGCTGGACCCCTCCCCCAGGCCAGACACCTCTGTCCAGCCACTGCACCCCCATCTCACCTTGGGGGCTAACAGGCCCCCTCAGAGGACTGGGATCCTGCAGCTCCCCACAGCCAGGAGCAGCCCCACCTTCCCAGGTTGCCGAGCCCAGGCACCGGGTGTAACCAAGCAGGACCCTACGGGGCCTTCCCAGGACAGAGCCCTCCCCGAAATCCTCTGCTGTAACTCCTCTCTGAAGTACCTGGATAACAGTATCTGATGCACGCTTCCTGAGTTGTTTTACAGATGCTAAAACCACCACCAAGTGGAAGAAATTAACTACTTGATGATCATGAACAGGTAGCCCCGGAGCTTCTGGTGCCTAAGAATTTAGAGTGTTAACCGCCTGTTACCTCACCATCAACCAGAGAATTGTGCACCAGCTGATCACATACCCTGCGACCCCCCTCCTTCACTTGGCCTTTAAAATTCCGTTGCTGAAATCTTTCAGGGAGTTCGGGGATTTAGAGCACAGGCTGCCTGGCCTCCTTGTATTGGCACTTTTACAATTAAAGCTGCACTTCCCTTCACCACACCCAGTGTCAGTAGACTGGATTTACTGCACTCGGGCAAGCGGACCCAAGTTTCGTTCGGTAACACTGGGGTCTCCCAGGCTCCCACTCTCCTTGTGCCCCACTGACTGTCATCTGCTCCTCCAGAGTCTTGTTGCAGCAAAAATAGAAATGAAGTTTTCCTTCCCCTGAGAACAAGGAAAACAAAGGGAACAGCGAATAGGCTAGAGAAGAAACATAATCTGGCCTGAAAGAGTTAATCACTCTTTGTTTTACTTTGTCACTAATTTGTAGTAACTAGATGTGTACTTTACAAAGCTAACCTCACTCCCTGACGCTATGTAATTTACATTCGGCACCCATCACCCCTAACTCTGTGTGAGTTACATCCCCTGCCTCTCACTCCCTAACCTTATTATGTCCAGCACTTACATTCTATACGCCCTTCATAACCAGTCACCCCCTATAGTTTTTGCATTTCAGAAACAAGGTCACCGGTCGATAAACCAGAGGCAAACGGACGCAATTACCAGACTGCCGGACCCCAATTACCGGGCAGCCTGATGCCAGCTATGACTGTTTTGAAATAATGCAAAGGAAAGGAGGAATGCAAGACCTTCACTACTTCGATCCTCATCCTATACCCCAGACTGCGAGAGCCCCACGTATAAAATCTTCCCTGATTCTCAAGGAGGGGTGCCCAGTTCTTGAGGCGCTAGCCGGCTGTGTCTTCCCTGTTGTCTGGCAGAAGAATAAAGCCATCTCTCTCTTCCTCCAAAATCCCTGTCTCCGTATTTCTGTTTGGCCTCGGTGCACAGGGAAGCCGAGATTTCGACAACAGTCTGTGGCCAGTTCCCACACTAATTCACCTCTACGCCCACAGCCCTGGCCCAAGCCCGATCTTGTGCCTGGTTCCTCCATCAGGCCCTGGCAAAACTCCCTGCCCGCACGGTGCACCTCACATCCCACCCCAACGTGGTCTTTCTGAAGCATAAACGAGACTGTGACTCTCCCCCACCTGTAATCCCCCAAATGTTTCCCCACTTTCGCTAGGGTATCTGCTGGGAGAGACATCTGCCAAGGCCCTGAGAGTCCCCGGCATCCCCACGAGGCTGCTGGCTCCTGAGTTCCCTGACAATGAGCACCTCAGCCGGCCAGGCGACATGGCAGGAAACCCCAGAACTGCTCACCTCAGGAGGGGACTGGCACGGCCACTGCCTGATCAAACAGAGCAGAGAAGGGCTCCCCAGCTGGGACACAGACTCTGCACGAGTGGCCTCTCCCTGAGCCACTACATCACCTCGTGTGACTTGAGGGAAGAAAGGACCGAGGCACACTTGGCTCCTAAGGAGGATGGGATAGGCTCAGTCTTGTCCCCCCAAATTCACATGCTGAATCCCTAACCCCCAGGACCCCAGGATGTGGCTGTATTTGGAGATGGGATTTTTAAAGAGGTGATCAAGGTAAAAATGAGGTCACTAGGGTGGATCCTAATCCAATAGGATTGGTGTCCTACAAGGAGAGATTAGGACACAGAGAGGCACAGGGGGAGACCACGTGACAACCTGGGGAGAAGATGGCTGGCTAAGCACCAAGTAGAGAGGCCTCAGGAGAAGCCAGCCTGCACACACCTTGATCTCAGGCAGCATCCAGGACTGGGAGATAGGTCTGTTATTCAAGCTGCCCAGTCTGTGGTATTTGTTGCGGCGGTCCTGAGCAGACTCACATGCAGGGTAACTCAGGGCTCAGACTGGACAGAGCCCACTCTCCATTCCCCTGTACGTGAGTTACAGGATCCTCAGGAACTGAGGAAGGGGTCCCTGAGAAGAGGCACAAGATAGAAGATGCTAGGCATTAACATGACTGCATTCATGTTAAACGTGCCTGAAGTACAGTCACACGAGATGGTTTTGTCCTGTATGTACATCGGCACCTTCAGTCTGAACTGAGATCTTTGGCTTCCCCACCTCCACTGAGAGCATTAGCTTCACCTGCTGTGGACCATCTCCTATAGGATTTCCAGAACCACAAAGCATCGAAGCTTCACAGGACCCAGAGTCTGTGCACTAGCGTCCGGGCGACCCTCACAGCAGGGCCGCGCAGCTGCCCATCAGGACCCATTTCCCTTTTCCCTGTTCACAGCTACCCTGCACCTCCCAGCCCTCCCACCCCTTACAGCTAGGGCGTAGTGTCTCGTGTTACCAAGGGGAAGGGGTGGAGGTGGTGAGGGCCTTGGCCAGCCTGCATCCTAGGACGGAGGGCATGATGCCCACCTGGTCACCCCACTCTGCTGGTTGGAGACCTCACCTGGAAGCAGGGAGGAGAAACAAGGGGGACAGAGCCTGGCACCTGACACCCACCTGCCCTGGACTCTCACAAGAAGGGGACAGAGACAGCTTGAGCTTCAGCCCAGTTTTGGGAGACACTTTGTTCCAGCAACAAACTTCTGCCTTAAAAGCCAAAGTGCTTTACAAACCCCTCCCCAGCTGTCACAGAAAGTCAGGCTTAATCTCATCACACTTTTCTCAAACCCCAGCTCACGCTGAGACCACCTCTCAGGTGATGGTGCTTCAGAGCAGCCCCTTTACAAGATCCCTGGAGTTAAGCTCTCCCAGCCCTGCCTTCAGTTTAAGGGAGAAGTTTCCTTGACAACCTTGACAAACCTGCTCAGTTTCCTTGACAACCAAGCTTCACAATCTCCCAAACTCTTCTCCTTCAAACATTCCTATTCTAGGCTTGATGAGCCTAAAGTGACAGTGCTGTCATCATGTGCCAGAGAGTGACTCCTCCAAGCCCGTAGTTACTGGTTACATGATGCTATTGATGATGAAATCCCAGAAGAGCCAGCTTTGCAAGGTAACCACTTCTGGACTCGGCACTGGGTCCCTTTCCACGGACAGAGTGGAGTGGCTGTTTCCACGGGGCCCATGGTGGAAGAGCTCACCTAATGAAGCCAGGACTTCATCCCTTCCAGGTGATTCCAGGGTCCTCATTCTCCCCAGACCCCCACCCACATGGCTGCTGTCTGTGCCAGTCTATACGGGACCTTGGTAATCTCCTAAAATGAGGGTTATTTTATACACAGGTAATGGGTTGAATGCTGACCCCAAAAGATGTGCCCCCCCAGAACACGTGAACAGGACCATATCTGGGAAAAGGGTCTTTGTATATGCAGTTAAGGATCTCGAGGTGAGGTCATCTTGGGTTAGGGTGGCCCTCAATCCAACTGAGAGAGTCCTTATGAGAAACAAAAGAGGAGAAACACAGACTTAGAGGAGAAGCCACGTGAAGACAGAGGCAGAGAGGGGAGGGATGCAGCCACAGGCCTGGGGACACCTGGAGCCCCCAGAAGCTGGAAAAGGCAGGAAGAACCCTATCATGGAGGCTTTGGAGAGACTTCCGTCCTGCAACACCCTGATCTCAGATGTCTGGTCTCCAGGACTGGGGGAGGATGAATTCCTGTTGTTTTAAACCACCCATCTTGTGGTCATTTGTTACAGAAGCCACAGAACAGTTACACAGACCCTGCTCTGCAGGATCCTGGAAGTGCGGGTCTCATTAAAGGCCAACAGAGGCTGGATTGCAGAGCCCTTAGAGTCAGCATTGGGCCCCAGAAATCCTAAAGCAGTGGCTGGACACCAGAACGTTGAGGGGTCAGTCAGAAGCCCAACCCTAAGGGTGCCGGCTGCACACGGCCTCCCCAGGTTTTTACGCCTGTACATGCATAAAATAAGTATTTCCATCCTTATTCAGGACCTCTGATATCACCGTTCACGTTGCTAATTAAGAACCCACTAGTTACACAGATGAAAACCCTATCAGGACACTTGCTCCAGTGGTAAACAACTCTGAAGTTGGTCACAGGTGGGGAATTGTCTCCCATGCAGCCCCCACACAAGGAGCGTCCTCATTGCAAAGCTGGGGGACCGTGAGGAGGCGTCTCTGAGTAAACGTGAGCTGAGCCCCAGGCCAGCTGCTGCTGAACTTTTCCCACCCTTCCCAGGTAAAACACCTGAATGTGTGCAAGGACTTGAAAGCCTAGAGGAAGGGGCTTGGAGTCACACCAGCGACAACACGCAGGCCGACTTGGTGCCTGCAGGCCAGCCAGGATGGTCCTGGCCCCGGGCACTCTTCTGGAAGCTTTCCATTTCCCTGCCTGAGGTACCCCTCCTGTCCCGGCCCCCACTGCGTTTTTCCTTCCTCACCTCTGCCCGGGGAGAAATTCCAGCAGCAGGTATGAGTGACACATCCTCTTCTTTAGCAGGTGGCAGCCCGGCAACTCCTGCAGAAAGTCCAGCAGAGCCCCACTCACACCGGGCCACTCATAGAGCCGTGGGCCCTACTCCCTCTCACCAGCCCAACCCCGAGACTGCTGGCGGGGCAGAGAATATGGCGTCAGGCACAGCTGCAGAGGCTTTTGCTGCCTGGAGGGGTGTTTATATTGACCTCAACCCAGGCACACCTGGGAAGGGCTGGCTGGCCGGGTCAGGCTGCCCAGGTCAGCCAATCCTCGCCCCTCAGGGGCTCAGAGTTGCAGAAAATGGGCCTTGCTGCACCGGCCAGGTCCAAGGAACAGGTGTAGGGTCCCGAGAGTCAGGATAGATAAGGGGCGGCAGCCCTGACTTGTTTTCTAATCATTTTATCTGGTCCATGAGTGGGAGACAACTTCAAGAAGACCCTCTGCTAATGAGAGGAACCCAGGAGTCAGGGAGAGGAGGGGTGGTGGGTGGAGACAGAGGCCTGGTGCCCCGGCTGCAGTGGAAACCCCTGGAAGACCAGGCGGAGGGAGGCCACACAGAGTGAAGCCCAGGGTCACAGACCTGTCGGAGCTGCTGTTTGTTAGTTCAAGCCTTGCTCTGAGGTGTTCTGTGTCAGCTCTGAGCGACAGGTGAGCTGGGGGTGCTATGCAATGAGGGCTATGTGCACGGTTCCTGTGTGCCCAGCCCTGCCGGGGTACCTGCCCAGGGGAGCTCCATATCCTGGGAGGGGCCTGACCACGAGAGCTCCGGGTGCTGGGAGGGGGGCGTGTGTATGAGCGTCCTCACTGTGCAGCCGGCACAGAGTTGCTTAGCAACTTCCCTGTGGGCGGTGCTGGGATGAAATTAGAACCAGGAGATGCTGCGGGCCCCATGAACCCCTGTCCATCCAGAGTGATGAGGTCAGTAGGTGGGTGCTGGCCACTGTGCTGCGTGAGGGAGGCCCCACAGGTACCTCTTGTGTCTTCCTCCTGACACCAGGGAGGTATCCCCAGGACAGAGCAGACAGCCTGCCTGGGGCAGGTAGGAGCTCCTGGTGACACTGCAGGGGACATGAGAGGGACGGACCAGGCAGGAGGAGGTGGGAGCCCAGGCAGAGCCATGGGGCTCGGGGCCGAGGGGGCTTTTCTGGGTCTGAGCTGGGAGTGGACGTGCAGGTGGTGAGTGTGATCCAAGAAAGCTGCCCTGGTGACGTGAGGCTGAACCTGCGTCAGAGTGACAAGCCTTCCGGATGATTCCAGAACACGATAGTGAGACGGATCCTGTTAGAAGAAGGTAAGTGAATCCCCCCAAGAGGAGGCTCTGTGAGCTGGTCCCGGGAGGGGGGCGAAGGGAACAGGTGTGGAAGCTGTGGGGAGTGGGCAGTCCCCCTGGGCGGGCGGCGGGTGAAGACCCCACTCCGTGGTCCCACACCTGTGCTTCCGGCTGGATTACTTGGCTTCTCAGAGCCTCAGCTTCCCAGTCACTATCGGGCGATGGTAGCATGGACTGACTAGTAATTTGCTCAGAACAGGGTAGAAAGGGTTCTAGTGGAAATTCTACAGAACACCGTCAGTATGGGAATCGCAGGTCCTGTTTCCCGCAGGTCTGTCTTCAGGATCAGGAGAGCAAATCCGAGCAGACTTGCAGCAGAGCCTGGGGATGGGCTCCGTTTGGTGGGTCCCCCGGTTTCCTGAATCTCGGAAGGAGCAGCTCCAGTGGGCAGTGGCAGGTTCATCCCACACCTGGAAGCATCCAGACCTCAAGGCCCAGCAGCCCCCGAACCCTGTGTCTGGGCCCCCAGGAGGCAGACGGGATAGGCCGGCCTCCTCCTCGGCCCTCTTCCTGCCCAGAACATTCGAGGTCCAGGCCGTCATTAGGGAGAAGCAGGGATGGGGGTGTCCCATGTGGAAAGAGAACACGGAGCAGCTTGTGTACGTGGACGTCCACACCAGGAATGTGGGTCGGTGGGACGCGGGCACTGGGAGGGGCAGACGGTGGACCTGAGGAAGCAGGGCGGGGCCGGGGGTCCCGAGGAGGGGGTGTGCGAGCTTTGCCTGTGCCGGGCCTCAGACTCCACGGGGCTTCCCTCCCCTGGTCACTGGGGAGGAGGAGCCGAGCAGCGTTGGTGGGGTGACCACTCGCGTCCCCAGGCCCTGCCAGCATCGGACCTTCAGGCTCGGGGTCGGGGAGCCTGAGGAGTGCAGGTCCAGCCGTGCCCGCCAGGGAGGCCTGGAGGGGTCGGGCGGGAAGCACTGGTGTGGTCATCCCCTGTGCGGAAGCTTCCGAGACAGTGTCCAGTGGGAGCTCTCGCCTCGCACGTGGGTTTCACGTCCACAGCTCAGATCACCTTCTAGCCGACTGGTTTGTTTTCTACACACAAAGTCCTAATATCTCCTATGTCCCCTGCCTGTGAAAAGGCGCGTCTGATCTGGCACCAGATACTGCCCCTGGTCCCTCCTGACTGGACGCCCAGCAGCCAGTGTCACCGCGTCATGACTGTCAGGGGGTGTCAGGCGTGGGGGGACGAGAGCACACGGTCCAGGCCCACGAGGGGCCGTGCTGTCCACGGAGCCGGTGCTGTGGCTGTACGTGTGCCATGCCCCCACCCCACGGGCAGAGACCACCGTCCCCTTACAGACTGTTACCAAGTGAAGTCACATGAACCCTGCTCGGGCCCTCGCCTGGCGAGGCGCTCTGACTCAGCGGGGAAGGTTTCCTTTTACCATGTGGGTTCAAGTAGGCAAATAACAAAACCAAAGCTGAGACCACCACAGCACAGGCTCTGTTCAGTGGCCAAAGAATGGAGAAATGGGAACGAAGTTCACAGACCAACTTTTCGCCCTCCTGGAGAGAGTGGTTTAATTTTAAAGAGTAAAGACAAAGGGAGGAGGAGTGAGGCTAATGATGGGGATGAAGAGGCCTTCCGGGGATGGGGCAGGGCTTTTCCCAAGCGAGTGGGGTACCACCTCCTTTCACCCGTCTTTGGTCCTTCATGTCCAGTCATGGCCACCCGTAGGTGTGTCACTTAACATGCTGATATAGTAAATTCAACATGTGATGAGACTCAGGGTCTGTTGGAGGTCACATTCGTTGCCATCTTGGTCCCAGCTGGTTACATCTGTTTGCTTGTTTGTAGCTTCCTTTCTTATCTCTGGACCCCTTAACTTAAATACTTAGGTGAACTCCTGCTGAAGTTGGGGGTGGAGGACAGCCCTGTGAAAGGTGGGTCCACGGGTTCTGAGCAGGGCCTGGAACAGCTCTGACAACAAGAGGAGGAGGCTGAGACGGGCGGTCAGTCTGACGCCCGCACTGGGGCCCGTGGTCGGCATGCGGAGGTGGTCAGCTGGGGCACGTGTCAGGGAAGGTTCTCGGTGTTTACACAGAAGATGTGAACGTGGGCCCAGATGCAAAGCTGCCTGCAGACGCTGCTACAGAACCCCCTGATTCTTTCCTGAGAAAACTGGTGGGGGGGTATTCAGGCAACAGGGCAAACAGCTTGCTCTGGACGTTCTTGTGGGGAAGTGGGGACTTAGCAACAGGGGCTCAGCCCGCATAACCCCAGAAGCCCTCCCAGGACAGCCCCAGAACCGCTTCTGGAATGGCAAGGAGAAGTGGGTCTTCCACCTACTAGACGTGGAGGAAAGGGCTGGGGTCTGCAGGGCCGCCCTCACCTTCAGGGACTGGCTGGGAGGCTCACAGGACCCAGCACATGCTTGTGGCTTGTGTGTTCACAGCTGAGATGGGTCACAGCATGCAGTAGGGATGCACGGGAGGGAGGGCCCCTGCTCCGGTCACCTCATGACCCTTCATGCCCACTCCTTCCCTCGAGGGTCTCTAGGATGTCTCTTCCCCCAGCGACGAAGGGCAGAACCAACCCCCACCCCCATCCCCCCAGGGAGGCTCATTAGAGACTTGGCACCCAGCTGGGGGCTGGTCACGTGGTGTTGTCTGCCCTCACCCTCCAAAATGCCAGTGCCCAGAAGGGGAGCCGGGGCTCAACATGAACCACATGGTTTGTGCAAACAGCACAGGTGCAGGCTGCTGCCCCTAACGGGAGGAGGGAGGGTTTAGATCAGGGAAGGGAGCTGCTTACCAGCTGCATTAGCTTCCCGGGGCAGCTGTGACAAACGACCACAAACGGAGGCTCAGAGCAACAGAAACCTGTCCTCTCTCAGTCCTGGAGACCAGACGTCTGAAGTCAAGGTGTCCCAGGGCCACGCTCCCTCCGGAGGCTCCAGGGGAGGGTCCTGCCTGCCTCTTCCAGCTTCTGGGGGCTCCAGGCATCCCTGGGCTTGTGGCCGCATTCCTCCCGTCTCTGTCTCCGTCTTCACATGGTGTCTCCTCTGTGTCTGTGTCTCTCCGCTTGTCTCTTAGAAGGACACTGTCACTGATTTAGGGCCACCCTGATCCAGGATGACCTCATCTTCAGATCCGTAACTAATTATACCTGAAAAGACCCTACTTCCAAATAAGGTTCCATTCTCAGATTCTGGGGGGTATGACGTGGACATAACTTCTGGGGGACCCCCATTCAACCCACTATAGCACCCAGTTCCCAGATGCCAGCCGACCTTCCTCAGGACAGCATCAGGCTGGTGATGCTCTGTCTTTCTGCACGGAGTTGCCTCTTGTTTCTGGTGGTAACAGTGAGGTTGGGTGGGGAGCGCTTCTGGCTGACCTCCTGGTCATTCCAGGGACCACGCTGACGTGTCCTTCCCGGGAGAGTGCGAGCACAGCCAGGGCTCCCTGCGAACACTCCACACTGACCGCTCGGTGGTCAGACACCTGCATGGGCTGGACCGGTCCCCGGACCTCTGCACCTTCTACCACATCCACAGCCTGGTGGACTCTGTGCGGGCCTATGACCAGGAGGTGGGGACCGGCAGGATGGGTGGGAGCCCTCCTGCCTGCCATGTGGCCTCCAGCCCACCACAGACCCTCCAGTCCTGCCATGGACGCCCCCATCGCATTAACCCCCAAGAGGGCTTCTGGGAGGGGTGAGAATTCAACCATGAAGAAGACAGGGCAGGCCCTAACTGCAACAGGTGAAGGCAAGGACTGGGGGTGCTTGGCTATTTGTCCCCCAAAGACCCAGGATGTGGGCTCTGACTTGATGGGTCCACCTCCACCTGGGCTCACCTGGGGGGTCGCTGCAGGGAGAGCGTGTCCTTGGGTGATTTTCCAACTCTCCCCACATCAGCCTCACCCCCTGGACCCCCCTGACCCCATTAATAGTCTTTAAATAGTGTCTCTCATCCATCAGGCATACGTGGGAGATTTTAATATTGTGTGGGAGTCCAGTGACCAGCGCCCACGTGTCCTGTGTGTCTCGGGAGGGGAGGGAGTCTCGCTCTCACATTCCTGCCCCAGTGCACCTGGGGTCGGGGGCAGCAGACCCAGGCTTTGTTCCGGCAGAAGCTCCCTTTCTGTGAACAAGTCTTCCCCCAATCCCATTATCCAGGACTCCACCCTAGGGAATTTCTCAAGAGCAGGGACCAGGCCTGGAGGCGGAGGGGAGGAGGGAGCCGGCCTATTCAGGATCCCCGGGGCCACGATGCCTCCTACCCAGGAGGGCCTTGGACTCAGTTTAACTTCCATCCGGGGTCTCCTACCCTCCCCTGGTAGAGGGGCCCTTCAGATTCCAGGGCCCCAAGATCCTCCCCACCGACTTCTGACCCCACCTGCAGAGTTGGGGACCCAGAGACCCCCTCCCCGGCTTCTTTTTTCTTGGAGGCTCCCAGAATTCCCTGAAGATGTTATACTCAGGGTTTATTATGCTGAAGGATGCAAGTTAAAATCAGCAAGGATGGGGGGATGAGCAAGGTCCAGCTTCCTCGGTTGTGGCAGCCCAGGGAAGCCCACCTGAGTCCTGAAGTGCAGGGTTTATTGGGGTCTGTCACGTCAATGTGGGGACCACCATGTGCCTGACCTTGGCCTCCAGCCCCCGGGGGCAACTCAGGAAGCCCCACCGTGTATCACGCCGTCAGCACAGACCAGCCTGGAGCGAGGCCCATGGAGCATGGACACTCCCGTCAGACTCAAGGTGACCTCTGGAGCCAGGAGCAGAGGCCCAGCCTCTCTGTGGGCTGGTGAACCCACACCACACAGGCCCTGGTGCAGTGCCCGTTCCGTGTGGTCAGCATGGGTGCACATGGGTCAGCAAGTGTCTGTGTGTCTCAGCCTGTGACCACTGACCACACTGTCCTGCTCTGCTCACAAGAGCGAGGCCAATGGAGGGACAACGTGGGTGGGAACAAAGCCGGGTCATGGTCAGGCTGGGTGAGAAAGGGTCCAAGGAGTGAGAACCCGGCTGCCCTTGCCTGGTGAGCTGAGAGCTGACGTTCGCCCTGTGGTCAGTCCATCTCCCCACATCCCGAGGTAGAGCTGCCTTTCCTGCACCCTGGGGCAGGGTCATGCCTGTGTATACAGCAGGACGCACAGCAGTGCACGCAGCAAGCCCGATGCCTGCCCTTGCCATGTAGTCAGGGGCTTGGTGAGGGTGGAACATCACGACAGGACGTGGGCCGACCCCGGGGAGGATGTAGGGGTGAAGTGTTTGGGAGCCTCTGGAGGGAACCCTCACCTGTCTGCACAGGTGGATTGAGGACACAGACCAAGGGTGGGCAGGCGGGGAGCCCAGTCCTGGGTCATCCCTGAGGCTGGAGGAGGGGTGTGGAGCAGGGGGTGATGGCGGTGGGGATGAGGGGCTGATCGCCGGACAGTGTGGAGACAGATCATTCGAGGCAGCGGGGAAGGTGGAAGACTGTGCCCGATGGCAGGACGGAGAGGCCAGCAGGCGGCATTGCAGGCGCGGGTGGCAGGGCTGCTCCCTGCAGGGCGGCGCCAGAGCCCCGCACCGCTGGAAACCACGGGATGTCCGGACAGAACCCCAGAGGATGGGGGGCCATATGGGCGGGAAGAGTTTGGAAAAGTCACCTTATCTCCACATGTCCTGGGGGAGGGTTCCCTGCTCCAGCCTCTTTCCTTAGAGTCTCCCCACCTGGGGAAGTCAGCACACTAAACAGCTGGTCGTGCAAGGCTTGGAATTCGTCGGGAGGATGAAAGGGAAAAGGGGGGAAGGAATGAGAAATAAACTCTACGTATTTGGACAGCACATGACACTCTAATTTCCAATCAGGAAGAGGAATTTCCTAAAGGCTCAGGCTGCCCCTGTAACCAGGATGGGGCTTGAAGCAATCCTGCCACTTTGTGGACGGTTTCAGAAACAAGTTGAAGACACTTGCTCAGGGGCACTGCAATCCACAATGCCTGCAAAGTTGTAAGTGACAACTATCGTAGAAAAATGTCTTGGGGTAAGTAACTGAAAAGAACTTGAAAACAAGGCAGAATTGCAGGAACCGGATTGCAAGAGGTAGATTGGACTTGCCGTTAAAGCACATGAAAGCTGCTCAATATTGCTTATGATTCAGTTGGCCAAAAAGGGTGTACAGGTTGAAACCCATACGACCTTTGTGGCCAAGCAAACATGCGGGAAACACAAATCAACACGACAAAGATGTAGCATTTTGCCCCAGTCAGAATGGCCAACCTCACAAAGTGTAAAAACAACAAATGGAGGAGAGGATGTGGAGAAAATGGAACCCTGCTACGCTGATGGTGGGAATGTCAATTGCTAACAGCCACGCTGGAGAAGGGTATGATGTTTCCTAAAAATTCTAAAAAAATAGAGCTACAGGGACTTCCTGGTGGTGCAGACGTTAAGACTCCAACTGCCAAGGCAGGGGACACGGGGTCGAGCCCAAGTCCAGAAAGATAACACATGTCACAGAGCAACTAAGCCAATGCACCACAACTACTGAGCCTGTGCTCTAGAGCCCGTGAGCCACAACTACTGAAGCCTGGCGCCTAAAGCCAGTGCACCACAAGAAGAGAAGCCACAGCAATGAGAAGCCCACCCACTTCAACGAAGAGGAGCCCCAACTTCCTGCAACTAGAGAAACCCCACACGAAATAAGGAAGACCCAACACAGGCAAAATTAATTACTTAATTAATTAAAAAACAATAGAGTTACAAAGCATACGGCACTACCACTCCTGGGGATATATTTTGGGATAACCATAAATCAACAGGACACAGGAACTTCAACTATTACTGCAGCACTTTTGCAGGATCCTCGACTTGGAAACAATATAAATGTCCTTGGAAGGAAATAATGGATAAAGACGATATGGTACTTATGTACAATGGAATAGTACTCAGCCATGAAATCAATGAAATAAGGCCAGTTGCAGCAACTCGAGTGGATTTAGATAAGATCATTCTAAGTGACAAAAGTCAGACACAAAAAGACACTTAGCACAAGATACTATTTATAGGTGGAATATAAAATAGATACACATGAACTAAATTACAAAACAGAAACAGGGTCACATATTTACAAAACACACTTATGGCTGATAAAGTGGAAAGGTGGGGTGGGGTGAGACATAAACCAGAGGGTTGAAATAAACACAGATACCGTTCCAAAGATGAAACAGGTATTCGACAAAATCTACTCTATAGCTAAAGAAGTGGACTCAGCACACTCTAGTCACCAGAAAAGAATATATACGACGGGTAAGAATCTGAAAAGAATTTACGGATGTCTCTCTGTAAGTGAAACAAGTGGATGTGCAGCAGCAAGAAAGACAGCATTGAAAATCACCTTTACCATATGATAAAAATAAATTAAAAAAAAAAGACACAGAAAGAAATTGTTACAAAATTCGTTCAGGGAATGTGATGCAACCTACATTGACCACATTTAGACCCATAGCTGGATGAGACAAAAGGCTGGACACTCCTGGGGCTGAGAGGATTGGTGAGGTTGGGTGAGCAAACGCAGACCCTTTAAACTAATACTGTGTGGTACCCATTCCATGGGTCCCAAATCTCCAGGTTCAAGGGCATCTTCCTACAGCGAAAACATGCATGGGAAACCCAGAAGATGGTACCCGTGTGATCCGGAAAGGTTACTAAAACGCACCTCATTTCTCATTTCCTGGTGCTCGGGTTCGCCATTCCAGCCGCTTTACTAACAATCTCCCTACTTGGAGAATCAGCACCGTTAACCTCCTGTTTCATACAGGTTGCAATTGGTCCTGAGGATGAACGGGAAGAGGGGGAACCAATGAGAGACTAGCTCTAGGTGTTGGGACAGGCAAAGGTCACTTTAATTTCCCATCAGGAAGAAGAATTAACCACAGGTTCAGCCTGTCCACGGAACCAGAATAGGGCCTGAAGCAATCCTGCGTTTTTGCGGCCAGCTCCCAAAAAAGCGAGTTGAATAATGAAGCTCAGGGGCACTGCAATTCACAAGCGTGCAGAGTTATAATTCATAACTATCGTCCAAAAATATATCGAGGGAAGGCAACAAAGAGGATTTGAAAGCAAGGCAGAATTTCAGGAAACAGTTTTCAAGAGGTAGATTGGATTCGCCTTTAAATCACATGGAAAGTGGCAAAACGCCGACAATGGTGCACTTGGCCAAAAAGGGCATATGCGTTTTTTCCTGAATATATTCAGGAAAAACGCATATGCCCTTTTTGGCCAACCAAAGAAGCGGGCAATGCAAGTCAGCACTACAAAGAAGTCTCACTTCCCAAAAGTCAAAAGGGCCATCCTGGAAAAATAGAAAACCAAAAATGTAGGAGAGGCCAAGGAGAAAAGGGAGCCATGTTACGCTGATGGACGGGATGTATATTGCTAACAGCCACACTGGAGAAGTGTATGGTGTTTCCTAAAACATCTATAAAACAGAGCTACAGAGCATACGGTACTTCTACTCATTGACGTATGTATTCAGAAAACAAAAAATGGACAAGACAGGCACCCCAAAGTTTAGGGCTGCTCTCTTTAAAAGAACCTCGACTTGGGGACACCATAAATATCCTCAGAAAGAGAAAAATGGATAACCAAGTTGTGGTACTTATCTACAATGAAATATCACTCAGCCATGAAATCAATGTCATAAGGCTACTAGCAGCATAATGAGTGGTTTTAGGTACCATCATTCTAAGTGAAACAAGTCACTAAGAAAAAGAAACATATCATAAGATATCACTGACAGAGGGAATGTAAAAATCGCTACACATAAACTGAATTACAAAACAGAAGAGAGTCACACATTTAGAAAACACACTTATGCCTGCTTAAGGAGAAATGTGAGGTGGAGTGATGCATAAAACAAGGGGTTGAAATTAGCACAGATACCGTTCCATAAAACAAATATGTAACAGACAAGACCTACACACTGCTCAAAGAACGGGACTCAAAACACCGTATTCACCGGAGAAGAATATATCTGCGTAGTAAGAATCTTAAAAAGTATATATTGATATCTCTCTGTAATGAATCAAGTGGGTATAAAGCGGCATGAACACAGCATTGAAAATCAGCTAAACCCCATTAAAAAAAATTAAATTAAAAACAAAACAAAGCAAAACAAAGACAGTGAAAGAGAGAGAAATTCTTACAAAATCCGTTCAGGGGCTCTGATGCAACCTGGATTGACCATATCTAGACCCACAGCTGGATGAGACAGAAGGCTGGACACTCTTGGGGCTGAGAGGATTGGTGAGGTTGAGTGAGCAAACGCAGACCCTTTAAAGTAATACTGCGTGGTACCCATGCCATGGGTCCCAAATCTCCAGGTTCAAGGGCATCTTCCTACATCGAAAACATGCCTGGGAAACCCAGAAGATGGTACACCGTGTGATCGGGAAAGGTTTCTAAAACGCACCTCATTTCTCCTCTCCTTGTGCTCGGGTTCGCCATTCCAGCCGCTTCACTAACAATCTCCCTACTTGGAGAATCAGCACCGTTGACCTCCTGTTTCATACAGCTCGCAATTTGTCCTGAGGATGAACGGGAAGAGGGGGAACCAATGAGAGACTAGCTCTAGGTGTTGGGACAGGCACAGGTCACTCTATTGTCCCATCAGGAAGAAGAATGAACCACAGGCTCAGCCTGCCCCCCGGAACCAGAATAGGGCCTGAAGCAATCCTGCGCTTTTGCGGCCAGCTCCCAAGAAAGCGAGTTGACAAATGGAGCTCAGGGGCACTGCAATTCACAAACCTGCAGAGTTATAAATGATAACTCTCGTCCACAAATATATTGAGGGAAGGCAAAGAAGAGGATTTGAAAGCAAGGCAGATTTGCAGGAAACAGATTTCAGGAGGTAGATTCGACTCGCCTTGAAAGCACATGAAAAGCGGCAAAGCGTTGACAATGATGCCCTTGGCCAAAAAGGGCGTATGCATTTTTTCCTGAATATATTCAGGAAAAAACGCATACGCCCTTTTTGGCCAACCAAGCAAGCCAGAAAGGCAAATCGGCGCTACAAAGAAGTCTCGCTTGCCAGCGGTCAAAAGGGCCATGCTGAAAAAAGTGTAAAAACCAGAAATGCAGGACAGGCCATGGAGACATGGGAGCCTTGCTACGCTGATGGGCGGGATGGAAATTGCCAACAGCCACTCTGGAGAAGTGTACGCCGCGTCCTGAAACATGTAATAGACACAGCTGAGAGAGCATAGGGCACTTCCACTCATGGGCGTAGAAATCGGGAAACCTAAAAATCAACAAGACACAGGCACCCCAAAGTTTAAGGCTGCTCTGTTTGCAAGAACCTCCACTTCGGTACACCTTAAATATCCCAGGAAAGAGAAAAATGGATAAAGAAGTAGTGGTACTTATGCACAATGGAATGTCACTCAGCCATGAAATCAGTGTCATAAGGCTAGTAGCAGCATGATGAGTGGATTTAGGGACGATGACTCTAGGTGAAGTAAGTCACACAGAAAAGGACACTTATCCTAAGATATCACTTATAGAGGGAATGTCAAAATCGCTACACCTGAACTGAATTCCAAAACAGAACAGAGTCACACATTTAGAAAACACACTATGGCTGCTTAACGGGAAAGGTGAGGCGGGGTGATGCATAAAACAAGGGTTTCAAATTAGCTCAGATACCGTTCCAGAAGCCAAATATGTAATAGACAAGACCTACTCCCTGCTCAGTGAACTGGACTCAACACCCCCTATTCACCGCCCAAGAATATATCTGACTAGGAAGAGTCTTAAAACCTATGTATTGATATCTCTCTGGAAGTGAATCAAGAGGGTGTAAAGCGGCAGAAACACAGCAGGGAAAAGCAGCTAAACCCCATTATAAAAATAGATTCCTTAAAAAAAAAAAACCCATAAAACAAAGACAGTGAAAGAGAGAGAAATTCTTACAAAATCCGTTCAGGGGCTCTGATGCAACCTGGATTGACCATATCTAGACCCACAGTTGGATGAGACAGAAGGCTGGACACTCTTGGGGCTGAGAGGATTGGTGAGGTTGGGTGAGCAAACGCAGACCCTTTAAAGTAATAGTGCGTGGTACCCATGCCATGGGTCCCAAATCTCCAGGTTCAAGGGCATCTTCCTACATCGAAAACATGCCTGGGAAACCCAGAAGATGGTACACCGTGTGCTCGGGAAAGGTTTCTAAAACGCACCTCATTTCTCCTCTCCTTGTGCTCGGGTTCGCCATTCCAGCCGCTTCACTAACAATCTCCCTACTTGGAGAATCAGCACCGTTGACCTCCTGTTTCGTACAGGTCGCAATTTGTCCTGAGGATGAACGGGAAGAGGGGGAACTAATGAGAGACTAGCTCTAGGTGTTGGGACAGGCACAGGTCACTCTATTTTCCCATCAGGAAGAAGAATGAACCACAGGCTCAGCCTGCCCCCCGGAACCAGAATAGGGCCTGAAGCAATCCTGCGCTTTTGCGGCCAGCTCCCAAAAAAGCGAGTTGACAAATGGAGCTCAGGGGCACTGCAATTCACAAACCTGCAGAGTTATAAATGATAACTCTCGTCCACAAATATATTGAGGGAAGGCAACGAAGAGGATTTGAAAGCAAGGCAGAATTGCAGGAAACAGATTTCAGGAGGTAGATTCGACTCGCCTTGAAAGCACATGAAAAGCGGCAAAGCGTTGACAATGAGGCCCTTGGCCAAAAAGGGCGTATGCGTTTTTTCTTGAATATATTCAGGAAAAAACGCATACGCCCTTTTTGGCCAACCAAGCAAGCAGGAAAGGCAAATCGGCGCTACAAAGAAGTATCGCCTGCCAGCGGTCAAAAGGGCCATGCTGAAAAAAGTGTAAAAACCAGAAATTCAGGACAGGCCATGGAGACATGGGAGCCTTGCTACGCTGATGGGCGGGATGGAAATTGCCAACAGCCACTCTGGAGAAGTGTACGCTGCGTCCTGAAACATGTAATAGACACAGCTGAGAGAGCATAGGGCACTTCCACTCATGGGCGTAGAAATCGGGAAACCTAAAAATCAACAAGACACAGGCACCCCAAAGTTTAGGGCTGCTCTGTTTCAAAGAACCTCCACTTCGGTACACCTTAAATATCCCAGGAAAGAGACAAATGGATAAAGAAGTTGTGGTACTTATGCACAATGGAATATCACTCAGCCATGAAATCAGTGTCATAAGGCTAGTAGCAGCATGATGAGTGGATTTAGGGACGATGACTCTAGGTGAAGTAAGTCACACAGAAAAGGACACTTATCCTAAGATATCACTTATAGAGGGAATGTCAAAATCGCTACACCTGAACTGAATTCCAAAACAGAACAGAGTCACACATTTAGAAAACACACTATGGCTGCTTAACGGGAAAGGTGAGGCGGGGTGATGCATAAAACAAGGGTTTCAAATTAGCTCAGATACCGTTCCAGAAGCCAAATATGTAATAGACAAGACCTACTCCCTGCTCAGTGAACTGGACTCAACACCCCCTATTCACCGCCCAAGAATATATCTGACTAGGAAGAGTCTTAAAACCTATGTATTGATATCTCTCTGGAAGTGAATCAAGAGGGTGTAAAGCGGCAGAAACACAGCAGGGAAAAGCAGCTAAACCCCATTATAAAAATAGATTCCTTAAAAAAAAACCCCATAAAACAAAGACAGTGAAAGAGAGAGAAATTCTTACAAAATCCGTTCAGGGGCTCTGATGCAACCTGGATTGACCATATCTAGACCCACAGCTGGATGAGACATAAGGCTGGACACTCTTGGGGCTGAGAGGATTGGTGAGGTTGGGTGAGCAAACGCAGACCCTTTAAAGTAATAGTGCGTGGTACCCATGCCATGGGTCCCAAATCTCCAGGTTCAAGGGCATCTTCCTACATCGAAAACATGCCTGGGAAACCCAGAAGATGGTACACCGTGTGATCGGGAAAGGTTTCTAAAACGCACCTCATTTCTCCTCTCCTTGTGCTCGGGTTCGCCATTCCAGCCGCTTCACTAACAATCTCCCTACTTGGAGAATCAGCACCGTTGACCTCCTGTTTCGTACAGCTCGCAATTTGTCCTGAGGATGAACGGGAAGAGGGGGAACCAATGAGAGACTAGCTCTAGGTGTTGGGACAGGCACAGGTCACTCTATTTTCCCGTCAGGAAGAAGAATGAACCACAGGCTCAGCCTGCCCCCCGGAACCAGAATAGGGCCTGAAGCAATCCTGCGCTTTTGCGGCCAGCTCCCAAAAAAGCGAGTTGACAAATGGAGCTCAGGGGCACTGCAATTCACAAACCTGCAGAGTTATAAATGATAACTCTCGTACAAAAATATATTGAGGGAAGGCAACGAAGAGGATTTGAAAGCAAGGCAGATTTGCAGGAAACAGATTTCAGGAGGTAGATTCGACTCGCCTTGAAAGCACATGAAAAGCGGCAAAGCGTTGACAATGATGCCCTTGGCCAAAAAGGGCGTATGCGTTTTTTCCTGAATATATTCAGGAAAAAACGCATACGCCCTTTTTGGCCAACCAAGCAAGCCAGAAAGGCAAATCGGCGCTACAAAGAAGTCTCGCTTGCCAGCGGTCAAAAGGGCCATGCTGAAAAAAGTGTAAAAACCAGAAATGCAGGACAGGCCATGGAGACATGGGAGCCTTGCTACGCTGATGGGCGGGATGGAAATTGCCAACAGCCACTCTGGAGAAGTGTACGCCGCGTCCTGAAACATGTAATAGACACAGCTGAGAGAGCATAGGGCACTTCCACTCATGGGCGTAGAAATCGGGAAACCTAAAAATCAACAAGACACAGGCACCCCAAAGTTTAAGGCTGCTCTGTTTGCAAGAACCTCCACTTCGGTACACCTTAAATATCCCAGGAAAGAGAAAAATGGATAAAGAAGTAGTGGTACTTATGCACAATGGAATGTCACTCAGCCATGAAATCAGTGTCATAAGGCTAGTAGCAGCATGATGAGTGGATTTAGGGACGATGACTCTAGGTGAAGTAAGTCACACAGAAAAGGACACTTATCCTAAGATATCACTTATAGAGGGAATGTCAAAATCGCTACACCTGAACTGAATTCCAAAACAGAACAGAGTCACACATTTAGAAAACACACTATGGCTGCTTAACGGGAAAGGTGAGGCGGGGTGATGCATAAAACAAGGGTTTCAAATTAGCTCAGATACCGTTCCAGAAGCCAAATATGTAATAGACAAGACCTACTCCCTGCTCAGTGAACTGGACTCAACACCCCCTATTCACCGCCCAAGAATATATCTGACTAGGAAGAGTCTTAAAACCTATGTATTGATATCTCTCTGGAAGTGAATCAAGAGGGTGTAAAGCGGCAGAAACACAGCAGGGAAAAGCAGCTAAACCCCATTATAAAAATAGATTCCTTAAAAAAAAAAACCCCATAAAACAAAGACAGTGAAAGAGAGAGAAATTCTTACAAAATCCGTTCAGGGGCTCTGATGCAACCTGGATGGACCATATCTAGACCCACAGTTGGATGAGACAGAAGGCTGGACACTCTTGGGGCTGAGAGGATTGGTGAGGTTGGGTGAGCAAACGCAGACCCTTTAAAGTAATAGTGCGTGGTACCCATGACATGGGTCCCAAATCTCCAGGTTCAAGGGCATCTTCCTACATCGAAAACATGCCTGGGAAACCCAGAAGATGGTACACCGTGTGCTCGGGAAAGGTTTCTAAAACGCACCTCATTTCTCCTCTCCTTGTGCTCGGGTTCGCCATTCCAGCCGCTTCACTAACAATCTCCCTACTTGGAGAATCAGCACCGTTGACCTCCTGTTTCGTACAGGTCGCAATTTGTCCTGAGGATGAACGGGAAGAGGGGGAACTAATGAGAGACTAGCTCTAGGTGTTGGGACAGGCACAGGTCACTCTATTTTCCCATCAGGAAGAAGAATGAACCACAGGCTCAGCCTGCCCCCCTGAACCAGAATAGGGCCTGAAGCAATCCTGCGCTTTTGCGGCCAGCTCCCAAAAAAGCGAGTTGACAAATGGAGCTCAGGGGCACTGCAATTCACAAGCCTGCAGAGTTATAAATGAGAACTCTCGTCCACAAATATATTGAGGGAAGGCAACGAAGAGGATTTGAAAGCAAGGCAGAATTGCAGGAAACAGATTTCAGGAGGTAGATTCGACTCGCCTTGAAAGCACATGAAAAGCGGCAAAGCGTTGACAATGAGGCCCTTGGCCAAAAAGGGCGTATGCGTTTTTTCTTGAATATATTCAGGAAAAAACGCATACGCCCTTTTTGGCCAACCAAGCAAGCGGGAAAGGCAAATCGGCGCTACAAAGAAGTATCGCCTGCCAGCGGTCAAAAGGGCCATGCTGAAAAAAGTGTAAAAACCAGAAATTCAGGACAGGCCATGGAGACATGGGAGCCTTGCTACGCTGATGGGCGGGATGGAAATTGCCAACAGCCACTCTGGAGAAGTGTACGCTGCGTCCTGAAACATGTAATAGACACAGCTGAGAGAGCATAGGGCACTTCCACTCATGGGCGTAGAAATCGGGAAACCTAAAAATCAACAAGACACAGGCACCCCAAAGTTTAGGGCTGCTCTATTTCAAAGAACCTCCACTTCGGTACACCTTAAATATCCCAGGAAAGAGACAAATGGATAAAGAAGTTGTGGTACTTATGCACAATGGAATATCACTCAGCCATGAAATCAGTGTCATAAGGCTAGTAGCAGCATGATGAGTGGATTTAGGGACGATGACTCTAGGTGAAGTAAGTCACACAGAAAAGGACACTTATCCTAAGATATCACTTATAGAGGGAATGTCAAAATCGCTACACCTGAACTGAATTCCAAAACAGAACAGAGTCACACATTTAGAAAACACACTATGGCTGCTTAACGGGAAAGGTGAGGCGGGGTGATGCATAAAACAAGGGTTTCAAATTAGCTCAGATACCGTTCCAGAAGCCAAATATGTAATAGACAAGACCTACTCCCTGCTCAGTGAACTGGACTCAACACCCCCTATTCACCGCCCAAGAATATATCTGACTAGGAAGAGTCTTAAAACCTATGTATTGATATCTCTCTGGAAGTGAATCAAGAGGGTGTAAAGCGGCAGAAACACAGCAGGGAAAAGCAGCTAAACCCCATTATAAAAATAGATTCCTTAAAAAAAAAACCCATAAAACAAAGACAGTGAAAGAGAGAGAAATTCTTACAAAATCCGTTCAGGGGCTCTGATGCAACCTGGATTCACCATATCTAGACCCACAGCTGGATGAGACATAAGGCTGGACACTCTTGGGGCTGAGAGGATTGGTGAGGTTGGGTGAGCAAACGCAGACCCTTTAAAGTAATACTGCGTGGTACCCATGCCATGGGTCCCAAATCTCCAGGTTCAAGGGCATCTTCCTACATCGAAAACATGCCTGGGAAACCCAGAAGATGGTACACCGTGTGATCGGGAAAGGTTTCTAAAACGCACCTCATTTCTCCTCTCCTTGTGCTCGGGTTCGCCATTCCAGCCGCTTCACTAACAATCTCCCTACTTGGAGAATCAGCACCGTTGACCTCCTGTTTCGTACAGCTCGCAATTTGTCCTGAGGATGAACGGGAAGAGGGGGAACCAATGAGACACTAGCTCTAGGTGTTGGGACAGGCACAGGTCACTCTATAGTCCCATCAGGAGGAAGAATGAACCACAGGCTCAGCCTGCCCCCCGGAACCAGAATAGGGCCTGAAGCAATCCTGCGCTTTTGCGGCCAGCTCCCAAGAAAGCGAGTTGACAAATGGAGCTCAGGGGCACTGCAATTCACAAACCTGCAGAGTTATAAATGATAACTCTCGTCCACAAATATATTGAGGGAAGGCAACGAAGAGGATTTGAAAGCAAGGCAGAATTGCAGGAAAAAGAATTCAGGAGGTAGATTCGACTCGTCTTGAAAGCACATGAAAAGCGGCAAAGCGTTGACAATGATGCCCTTGGCCAAAAAGGGCGTATGCGTTTTTTCTTGAATATATTCAGGAAAAAACGCATACGCCCTTTTTGGCCAACCAAGCAAGCCGGAAAGGCAAATCGGCGCTACAAAGAAGTCTTGCTTGCCAGCGGTCAAAAGGGCCATGCTGAAAAAAGTGTAAAAACCAGAAATGCAGGACAGGCCATGGAGACATGGGAGCCTTGCTACGCTGATGGGCGGGATGGAAATTGCCAACAGCCACTCTGGAGAAGTGTACGCCGCTTCCTGAAACATGTAATAGACACAGCTGAGAGAGCATAGGGCACTTCCACTCATGGGCGTAGAAATCGGGAAACCTAAAAATCAACAAGACACAGGCTCCCCAAAGTTTAAGGCTGCTCTGTTTGCAAGAACCTCCACTTCGGTACACCTTAAATATCCCAGGAAAGAGAAAAATGGATAAAGAAGTTGTGGTACTTATGCACAATGGAATATCACTCAGCCATAAAATCAGTGTCATAAGGCTAGTAGCAGCATGATGAGTGGATTTAGGGATGATGACTCTAGGTGAAGTAAGTCACACAGAAAAGGACACTTATCCTAAGATATCACTTATAGAGGGAATGTCAAAATCGCTACACCTGAACTGAATTCCAAAACAAAACAGAGTCACACATTTAGAAAACACACTATGGCTGCTTAACGGGAAAGGTGAGGTGGGGTGATGCATAAAACAAGGGTTTGAAATTAGCTCAGATACCGTTCCAGAAGCCAAATATGTAATAGACAAGACCTACTCCCTGCTCAGTGAACTGGACTCAACACCCCCTATTCACCGCCCAAGAATATATCTGACTAGGAAGAGTCTTAAAACCTATGTATTGATATCTCTCTGGAAGTGAATCAAGAGGGTGTAAAGCGGTAGAAACACAGCAGGGGAAAGCAGCTAAACCCATTATAAAAATAGATTACTTAAAAAAAAAACCCATAAAACAAAGACAGTGAAAGAGAGAGAAATTCTTACAAAATCCGTTCAGGGTCTCTGATGCAACCTGGATTGACCATATCTAGACCCACAGCTGGATGAGACAGAAGGCTGGACACTCTTGGGGCTGAGAGGATTGGTGAGGTTGGGTGAGCAAACGCAGACCCTTTAAAGTAATAGTGCGTGGTACCCATGCCATGGGTCCCAAATCTCCAGGTTCAAGGGCATCTTCCTACATCGAAAACATGCCTGGGAAACCCAGAAGATGGTACACCGTGTGATCGGGAAAGGTTTCTAAAACGCACCTCATTCCTCCTCTCCTTGTGCTCGGGTTCGCCATTCCAGCCGCTTCACTAACAATCTCCCTACTTGGAGAATCAGCACCGTTGACCTCCTGTTTCGTACAGGTCGCAATTTGTCCTGAGGATGAACGGGAAGAGGGGGAACCAATGAGAGACTAGCTCTAGGTGTTGGGACAGGCACAGGTCACTCTATTTTCCCATCAGGAAGAAGAATGAACCACAGGCTCAGCCTGCCCCCCGGAACCAGAATAGGGCCTGAAGCCATCCTGCGCTTTTGCGGCCAGCTCCCAAAAAAGCGAGTTGACAAATGGAGCTCAGGGGCACTGCAATTCACAAACCTGCAGAGTTATAAATGAGAACTCTCGTCCACAAATATATTGAGGGAAGGCAACGAAGAGGATTTGAAAGCAAGGCAGAATTACAGGAAACAGATTTCAGGAGGTAGATTCGACTCGCCTTGAAAGCACATGAAAAGCGGCAAAGCGTTGACAATGAGGCCCTTGGCCAAAAAGGGCGTATGCGTTTTTTCTTGAATATATTCAGGAAAAAACGCATACGCCCTTTTTGGCCAACCAAGCAAGCCGGAAAGGCAAATCGGCGCTACAAAGAAGTCTCGCTTGCCAGCGGTCAAAAGGGCCATGCTGAAAAAAGTGTAAAAACCAGAAATGCAGGACAGGCCATGGAGACATGGGAGCCTTGCTACGCTGATGGGCGGGATGGAAATTGCCAACAGCCACTCTGGAGAAATGTACGCTGCGTCCTGAAACATGTAATAGACACAGCTGAGAGAGCATAGGGCACTTCCACTCATGGGCGTAGAAATCGGGAAACCTAAAAATCAACAAGACACAGGCACCCCAAAGTTTAGGGCTGCTCTGTTTCCAAGAACCTCCACTTCGGTACACCTTAAATATCCCAGGAAAGAGAAAAATGGATAAAGAAGTTGTGGTACTTATACACAATGGAATATCACTCAGCCATGAAATCAGTGTCATAAGGCTAGTAGCAGCATGATGAGTGGATTTAGGGACGATGACTCTAGGTGAAGTAAGTCACACAGAAAAGGACACTTATCCTAAGATATCACTTATAGAGGGAATGTCAAAATCGCTACACCTGAACTGAATTCCAAAACAAAACAGAGTCACACATTTAGAAAACACACTATGGCTGCTTAACGGGAAAGGTGAGGTGGGGTGATGCATAAAACAAGGGTTTGAAATTAGCTCAGATACCGTTCCAGAAGCCAAATATGTAATAGACAAGACCTACTCCCTGCTCAGTGAACTGGACTCAACACCCCCTATTCACCGCCCAAGAATATATCTGACTAGGAAGAGTCTTAAAACCTATGTATTGATATCTCTCTGGAAGTGAATCAAGAGGGTGTAAAGCGGTAGAAACACAGCAGGGGAAAGCAGCTAAACCCATTATAAAAATAGATTACTTAAAAAAAAAACCCATAAAACAAAGACAGTGAAAGAGAGAGAAATTCTTACAAAATCCGTTCAGGGTCTCTGATGCAACCTGGATTGACCATATCTAGACCCACAGCTGGATGAGACAGAAGGCTGGACACTCTTGGGGCTGAGAGGATTGGTGAGGTTGGGTGAGCAAACGCAGACCCTTTAAAGTAATAGTGCGTGGTACCCATGCCATGGGTCCCAAATCTCCAGGTTCAAGGGCATCTTCCTACATCGAAAACATGCCTGGGAAACCCAGAAGATGGTACACCGTGTGATCGGGAAAGGTTTCTAAAACGCACCTCATTCCTCCTCTCCTTGTGCTCGGGTTCGCCATTCCAGCCGCTTCACTAACAATCTCCCTACTTGGAGAATCAGCACCGTTGACCTCCTGTTTCGTACAGGTCGCAATTTGTCCTGAGGATGAACGGGAAGAGGGGGAACCAATGAGAGACTAGCTCTAGGTGTTGGGACAGGCACAGGTCACTCTATTTTCCCATCAGGAAGAAGAATGAACCACAGGCTCAGCCTGCCCCCCGGAACCAGAATAGGGCCTGAAGCCATCCTGCGCTTTTGCGGCCAGCTCCCAAAAAAGCGAGTTGACAAATGGAGCTCAGGGGCACTGCAATTCACAAACCTGCAGAGTTATAAATGAGAACTCTCGTCCACAAATATATTGAGGGAAGGCAACGAAGAGGATTTGAAAGCAAGGCAGAATTACAGGAAACAGATTTCAGGAGGTAGATTCGACTCGCCTTGAAAGCACATGAAAAGCGGCAAAGCGTTGACAATGAGGCCCTTGGCCAAAAAGGGCGTATGCGTTTTTTCTTGAATATATTCAGGAAAAAACGCATACGCCCTTTTTGGCCAACCAAGCAAGCCGGAAAGGCAAATCGGCGCTACAAAGAAGTCTCGCTTGCCAGCGGTCAAAAGGGCCATGCTGAAAAAAGTGTAAAAACCAGAAATGCAGGACAGGCCATGGAGACATGGGAGCCTTGCTACGCTGATGGGCGGGATGGAAATTGCCAACAGCCACTCTGGAGAAATGTACGCTGCGTCCTGAAACATGTAATAGACACAGCTGAGAGAGCATAGGGCACTTCCACTCATGGGCGTAGAAATCGGGAAACCTAAAAATCAACAAGACACAGGCACCCCAAAGTTTAGGGCTGCTCTGTTTCCAAGAACCTCCACTTCGGTACACCTTAAATATCCCAGGAAAGAGAAAAATGGATAAAGAAGTTGTGGTACTTATACACAATGGAATATCACTCAGCCATGAAATCAGTGTCATAAGGCTAGTAGCAGCATGATGAGTGGATTTAGGGACGATGACTCTAGGTGAAGTAAGTCACACAGAAAAGGACACTTATCCTAAGATATCACTTATAGAGGGAATGTCAAAATCGCTACACCTGAACTGAATTCCAAAACAGAACAGAGTCACACATTTAGAAAACACACTATGGCTGCTTAACGGGAAAGGTGAGGTGGGGTGATGCATAAAACAAGGGTTTGACATTAGCTCAGATACCGTTCCAGAAGCCAAATATGTAATAGACAAGACCTACTCCCTGCTCAGTGAACTGGACTCAACACCCCCTATTCACCGCCCAAGAATATATCTGACTAGGAAGAGTCTTAAAACCTATGTATTGATATCTCTCTGGAAGTGAATCAAGAGGGTGTAAAGCGGCAGAAACACAGCAGGGGAAAGCAGCTAAACCCATTATAAAAATAGATTACTTGAAAAAAAAAAACCCATAAAACAAAGACAGTGAAAGAGAGAGAAATTCTTACAAAATCCGTTCAGGGGCTCTGATGCAACCTGGATTGACCATATCTAGACCCACAGCTGGATGAGACAGAAGGCTGGACACTCTTGGGGCTGAGAGGATTGGTGAGGTTGGGTGAGCAAACGCAGACCCTTTAAAGTAATACTGCGTGGTACCCATTCCATGGGTCCCAAATCTCCAGGTTCAAGGGCATCTTCCTACATCGAAAACATGCCTGGGAAACCCAGAAGATGGTACACCGTGTGCTCGGGAAAGGTTTTTAAAACGCACCTCATTTCTCCTCTCCTTGTGCTCGGGTTCGCCATTCCAGCCGCTTCACTAACAATCTCCCTACTTGGAGAATCAGCACCGTTGACCTCCTGTTTCGTACAGGTCGCAATTTGTCCTGAGGATGAACGGGAAGAGGGGGAACCAATGAGACACTAGCTCTAGGTGTTGGGACAGGCACAGGTCACTCTATTTTCCCATCAGGAAGAAGAATGAACCACAGGCTCAGCCTGCCCCCCGGAACCAGAATAGGGCCTGAAGCAATCCTGCGCTTTTGCGGCCAGCTCCCAAAAAAGCGAGTTGACAAATGGAGCTCAGGGGCACTGCAATTCACAAACCTGCAGAGTTATAAATGAGAACTCTCGTCCACAAATATATTGAGGGAAGGCAACGAAGAGGATTTGAAAGCAAGGCAGAATTGCAGGAAACAGATTTCAGGAGGTAGATTCGACTCGCCTTGAAAGCACATGAAAAGCGGCAAAGCGTTGACAATGAGGCCCTTGGCCAAAAAGGGCGTATGCGTTTTTTCTTGAATATATTCAGGAAAAAACGCATACGCCGTTTTTGGCCAACCAAGCAAGCCGGAAAGGCAAATCGGCGCTACAAAGAAGTATCGCCTGCCAGCGGTCAAAAGGGCCATGCTGAAAAAAGTGTAAAAACCAGAAATTCAGGACAGGCCATGGAGACATGGGAGCCTTGCTACGCTGATGGGCGGGATGGAAATTGCCAACAGCCACTCTGGAGAAGTGTACGCTGCGTCCTGAAATATGTAATAGACACAGCTGAGAGAGCATAGGGCACTTCCACTCATGGGCGTAGAAATCGGGAAACCTAAAAATCAACAAGACACAGGCACCCCAACGTTTAGGGCTGCTCTGTTTCAAAGAACCTCCACTTCGGTACACCTTAAATATCCCAGGAAAGAGACAAATGGATAAAGAAGTTGTGGTACTTATGCACAATGGAATATCACTCAGCCATGAAATCAGTGTCATAAGGCTAGTAGCAGCATGATGAGTGGATTTAGGGACGATGACTCTAGGTGAAGTAAGTCACACAGAAAAGGACACTTATCCTAAGATATCACTTATAGAGGGAATGTCAAAATCGCTACACCTGAACTGAATTCCAAAACAGAACAGAGTCACACATTTAGAAAACACACTATGGCTGCTTAACGGGAAAGGTGAGGCGGGGTGATGCATAAAACAAGGGTTTCAAATTAGCTCAGATACCGTTCCAGAAGCCAAATATGTAATAGACAAGACCTACTCCCTGCTCAGTGAACTGGACTCAACACCCCCTATTCACCGCCCAAGAATATATCTGACTAGGAAGAGTCTTAAAACCTATGTATTGATATCTCTCTGGAAGTGAATCAAGAGGGTGTAAAGCGGCAGAAACACAGCAGGGAAAAGCAGCTAAACCCCATTATAAAAATAGATTCCTTAAAAAAAAAACCCATAAAACAAAGACAGTGAAAGAGAGAGAAATTCTTACAAAATCCGTTCAGGGGCTCTGATGCAACCTGGATTCACCATATCTAGACCCACAGCTGGATGAGACATAAGGCTGGACACTCTTGGGGCTGAGAGGATTGGTGAGGTTGGGTGAGCAAACGCAGACCCTTTAAAGTAATACTGCGTGGTACCCATGCCATGGGTCCCAAATCTCCAGGTTCAAGGGCATCTTCCTACATCGAAAACATGCCTGGGAAACCCAGAAGATGGTACACCGTGTGATCGGGAAAGGTTTCTAAAACGCACCTCATTTCTCCTCTCCTTGTGCTCGGGTTCGCCATTCCAGCCGCTTCACTAACAATCTCCCTACTTGGAGAATCAGCACCGTTGACCTCCTGTTTCGTACAGCTCGCAATTTGTCCTGAGGATGAACGGGAAGAGGGGGAACCAATGAGAGACTAGCTCTAGGTGTTGGGACAGGCACAGGTCACTCTATAGTCCCATCAGGAGGAAGAATGAACCACAGGCTCAGCCTGCCCCCCGGAACCAGAATAGGGCCTGAAGCAATCCTGCGCTTTTGCGGCCAGCTCCCAAGAAAGCGAGTTGACAAATGGAGCTCAGGGGCACTGCAATTCACAAACCTGCAGAGTTATAAATGATAACTCTCGTCCACAAATATATTGAGGGAAGGCAACGAAGAGGATTTGAAAGCAAGGCAGAATTGCAGGAAAAAGAATTCAGGAGGTAGATTCGACTCGTCTTGAAAGCACATGAAAAGCGGCAAAGCGTTGACAATGATGCCCTTGGCCAAAAAGGGCGTATGCGTTTTTTCTTGAATATATTCAGGAAAAAACGCATACGCCCTTTTTGGCCAACCAAGCAAGCCGGAAAGGCAAATCGGCGCTACAAAGAAGTCTTGCTTGCCAGCGGTCAAAAGGGCCATGCTGAAAAAAGTGTAAAAACCAGAAATGCAGGACAGGCCATGGAGACATGGGAGCCTTGCTACGCTGATGGGCGGGATGGAAATTGCCAACAGCCACTCTGGAGAAGTGTACGCCGCTTCCTGAAACATGTAATAGACACAGCTGAGAGAGCATAGGGCACTTCCACTCATGGGCGTAGAAATCGGGAAACCTAAAAATCAACAAGACACAGGCTCCCCAAAGTTTAAGGCTGCTCTGTTTGCAAGAACCTCCACTTCGGTACACCTTAAATATCCCAGGAAAGAGAAAAATGGATAAAGAAGTTGTGGTACTTATGCACAATGGAATATCACTCAGCCATAAAATCAGTGTCATAAGGCTAGTAGCAGCATGATGAGTGGATTTAGGGATGATGACTCTAGGTGAAGTAAGTCACACAGAAAAGGACACTTATCCTAAGATATCACTTATAGAGGGAATGTCAAAATCGCTACACCTGAACTGAATTCCAAAACAAAACAGAGTCACACATTTAGAAAACACAGTATGGCTGCTTAACGGGAAAGGTGAGGTGGGGTGATGCATAAAACAAGGGTTTGAAATTAGCTCAGATACCGTTCCAGAAGCCAAATATGTAATAGACAAGACCTACTCCCTGCTCAGTGAACTGGACTCAACACCCCCTATTCACCGCCCAAGAATATATCTGACTAGGAAGAGTCTTAAAACCTATGTATTGATATCTCTCTGGAAGTGAATCAAGAGGGTGTAAAGCGGTAGAAACACAGCAGGGGAAAGCAGCTAAACCCATTATAAAAATAGATTACTTAAAAAAAAAACCCATAAAACAAAGACAGTGAAAGAGAGAGAAATTCTTACAAAATCCGTTCAGGGTCTCTGATGCAACCTGGATTGACCATATCTAGACCCACAGCTGGATGAGACAGAAGGCTGGACACTCTTGGGGCTGAGAGGATTGGTGAGGTTGGGTGAGCAAACGCAGACCCTTTAAAGTAATAGTGCGTGGTACCCATGCCATGGGTCCCAAATCTCCAGGTTCAAGGGCATCTTCCTACATCGAAAACATGCCTGGGAAACCCAGAAGATGGTACACCGTGTGATCGGGAAAGGTTTCTAAAACGCACCTCATTCCTCCTCTCCTTGTGCTCGGGTTCGCCATTCCAGCCGCTTCACTAACAATCTCCCTACTTGGAGAATCAGCACCGTTGACCTCCTGTTTCGTACAGGTCGCAATTTGTCCTGAGGATGAACGGGAAGAGGGGGAACCAATGAGAGACTAGCTCTAGGTGTTGGGACAGGCACAGGTCACTCTATTTTCCCATCAGGAAGAAGAATGAACCACAGGCTCAGCCTGTCCCCCGGAACCAGAATAGGGCCTGAAGCCATCCTGCGCTTTTGCGGCCAGCTCCCAAAAAAGCGAGTTGACAAATGGAGCTCAGGGGCACTGCAATTCACAAACCTGCAGAGTTATAAATGAGAACTCTCGTCCACAAATATATTGAGGGAAGGCAACGAAGAGGATTTGAAAGCAAGGCAGAATTACAGGAAACAGATTTCAGGAGGTAGATTCGACTCGCCTTGAAAGCACATGAAAAGCGGCAAAGCGTTGACAATGAGGCCCTTGGCCAAAAAGGGCGTATGCGTTTTTTCTTGAATATATTCAGGAAAAAACGCATACGCCCTTTTTGGCCAACCAAGCAAGCCGGAAAGGCAAATCGGCGCTACAAAGAAGTCTCGCTTGCCAGCGGTCAAAAGGGCCATGCTGAAAAAAGTGTAAAAACCAGAAATGCAGGACAGGCCATGGAGACATGGGAGCCTTGCTACGCTGATGGGCGGGATGGAAATTGCCAACAGCCACTCTGGAGAAATGTACGCTGCGTCCTGAAACATGTAATAGACACAGCTGAGAGAGCATAGGGCACTTCCACTCATGGGCGTAGAAATCGGGAAACCTAAAAATCAACAAGACACAGGCACCCCAAAGTTTAGGGCTGCTCTGTTTCCAAGAACCTCCACTTCGGTACACCTTAAATATCCCAGGAAAGAGAAAAATGGATAAAGAAGTTGTGGTACTTATACACAATGGAATATCACTCAGCCATGAAATCAGTGTCATAAGGCTAGTAGCAGCATGATGAGTGGATTTAGGGACGATGACTCTAGGTGAAGTAAGTCACACAGAAAAGGACACTTATCCTAAGATATCACTTATAGAGGGAATGTCAAAATCGCTACACCTGAACTGAATTCCAAAACAAAACAGAGTCACACATTTAGAAAACACACTATGGCTGCTTAACGGGAAAGGTGAGGTGGGGTGATGCATAAAACAAGGGTTTGAAATTAGCTCAGATACCGTTCCAGAAGCCAAATATGTAATAGACAAGACCTACTCCCTGCTCAGTGAACTGGACTCAACACCCCCTATTCACCGCCCAAGAATATATCTGACTAGGAAGAGTCTTAAAACCTATGTATTGATATCTCTCTGGAAGTGAATCAAGAGGGTGTAAAGCCGTAGAAACACAGCAGGGGAAAGCAGCTAAACCCATTATAAAAATAGATTACTTAAAAAAAAAACCCATAAAACAAAGACAGTGAAAGAGAGAGAAATTCTTACAAAATCCGTTCAGGGTCTCTGATGCAACCTGGATTGACCATATCTAGACCCACAGCTGGATGAGACAGAAGGCTGGACACTCTTGGGGCTGAGAGGATTGGTGAGGTTGGGTGAGCAAACGCAGACCCTTTAAAGTAATAGTGCGTGGTACCCATGCCATGGGTCCCAAATCTCCAGGTTCAAGGGCATCTTCCTACATCGAAAACATGCCTGGGAAACCCAGAAGATGGTACACCGTGTGATCGGGAAAGGTTTCTAAAACGCACCTCATTCCTCCTCTCCTTGTGCTCGGGTTCGCCATTCCAGCCGCTTCACTAACAATCTCCCTACTTGGAGAATCAGCACCGTTGACCTCCTGTTTCGTACAGGTCGCAATTTGTCCTGAGGATGAACGGGAAGAGGGGGAACCAATGAGAGACTAGCTCTAGGTGTTGGGACAGGCACAGGTCACTCTATTTTCCCATCAGGAAGAAGAATGAACCACAGGCTCAGCCTGCCCCCCGGAACCAGAATAGGGCCTGAAGCCATCCTGCGCTTTTGCGGCCAGCTCCCAAAAAAGCGAGTTGACAAATGGAGCTCAGGGGCACTGCAATTCACAAACCTGCAGAGTTATAAATGAGAACTCTCGTCCACAAATATATTGAGGGAAGGCAACGAAGAGGATTTGAAAGCAAGGCAGAATTACAGGAAACAGATTTCAGGAGGTAGATTCGACTCGCCTTGAAAGCACATGAAAAGCGGCAAAGCGTTGACAATGAGGCCCTTGGCCAAAAAGGGCGTATGCGTTTTTTCTTGAATATATTCAGGAAAAAACGCATACGCCCTTTTTGGCCAACCAAGCAAGCCGGAAAGGCAAATCGGCGCTACAAAGAAGTCTCGCTTGCCAGCGGTCAAAAGGGCCATGCTGAAAAAAGTGTAAAAACCAGAAATGCAGGACAGGCCATGGAGACATGGGAGCCTTGCTACGCTGATGGGCGGGATGGAAATTGCCAACAGCCACTCTGGAGAAATGTACGCTGCGTCCTGAAACATGTAATAGACACAGCTGAGAGAGCATAGGGCACTTCCACTCATGGGCGTAGAAATCGGGAAACCTAAAAATCAACAAGACACAGGCACCCCAAAGTTTAGGGCTGCTCTGTTTCCAAGAACCTCCACTTCGGTACACCTTAAATATCCCAGGAAAGAGAAAAATGGATAAAGAAGTTGTGGTACTTATACACAATGGAATATCACTCAGCCATGAAATCAGTGTCATAAGGCTAGTAGCAGCATGATGAGTGGATTTAGGGACGATGACTCTAGGTGAAGTAAGTCACACAGAAAAGGACACTTATCCTAAGATATCACTTATAGAGGGAATGTCAAAATCGCTACACCTGAACTGAATTCCAAAACAGAACAGAGTCACACATTTAGAAAACACACTATGGCTGCTTAACGGGAAAGGTGAGGTGGGGTGATGCATAAAACAAGGGTTTGACATTAGCTCAGATACCGTTCCAGAAGCCAAATATGTAATAGACAAGACCTACTCCCTGCTCAGTGAACTGGACTCAACACCCCCTATTCACCGCCCAAGAATATATCTGACTAGGAAGAGTCTTAAAACCTATGTATTGATATCTCTCTGGAAGTGAATCAAGAGGGTGTAAAGCGGCAGAAACACAGCAGGGGAAAGCAGCTAAACCCATTATAAAAATAGATTACTTGAAAAAAAAAAACCCATAAAACAAAGACAGTGAAAGAGAGAGAAATTCTTACAAAATCCGTTCAGGGGCTCTGATGCAACCTGGATTGACCATATCTAGACCCACAGCTGGATGAGACAGAAGGCTGGACACTCTTGGGGCTGAGAGGATTGGTGAGGTTGGGTGAGCAAACGCAGACCCTTTAAAGTAATACTGCGTGGTACCCATTCCATGGGTCCCAAATCTCCAGGTTCAAGGGCATCTTCCTACATCGAAAACATGCCTGGGAAACCCAGAAGATGGTACACCGTGTGCTCGGGAAAGGTTTTTAAAACGCACCTCATTTCTCCTCTCCTTGTGCTCGGGTTCGCCATTCCAGCCGCTTCACTAACAATCTCCCTACTTGGAGAATCAGCACCGTTGACCTCCTGTTTCGTACAGGTCGCAATTTGTCCTGAGGATGAACGGGAAGAGGGGGAACCAATGAGACACTAGCTCTAGGTGTTGGGACAGGCACAGGTCACTCTATTTTCCCATCAGGAAGAAGAATGAACCACAGGCTCAGCCTGCCCCCCGGAACCAGAATAGGGCCTGAAGCAATCCTGCGCTTTTGCGGCCAGCTCCCAAAAAAGCGAGTTGACAAATGGAGCTCAGGGGCACTGCAATTCACAAACCTGCAGAGTTATAAATGAGAACTCTCGTCCACAAATATATTGAGGGAAGGCAACGAAGAGGATTTGAAAGCAAGGCAGAATTGCAGGAAACAGATTTCAGGAGGTAGATTCGACTCGCCTTGAAAGCACATGAAAAGCGGCAAAGCGTTGACAATGAGGCCCTTGGCCAAAAAGGGCGTATGCGTTTTTTCTTGAATATATTCAGGAAAAAACGCATACGCCCTTGTTGGCCAACCAAGCAAGCCGGAAAGGCAAATCGGCGCTACAAAGAAGTCTCGCCTGCCAGCGGTCAAAAGGGCCATGCTGAAAAAAGTGTAAAAACCAGAAATGCAGGACAGGCCATGGAGACATGGGAGCCTTGCTACGCTGATGGGCGGGATGGAAATTTCCAACAGCCACTCTGGAGAAGTGTACGCTGTGTCCTGTAATATGTAATAGACACAGCTTAGAGAGCATAGGGCACTTCCACTCATGGGCGTAGAAATCGGGAAACCTAAAAATCAACAAGACACAGGCACCCCAAAGTTTAGGGCTGCTCTGTTTCCAAAAACCTCCACTTCGGTACACCTTAAATATCCCAGGAAAGAGACAAATGGATAAAGAAGTTGTGGTACTTATGCACAATGGAATGTCACTCAGCCATGAAATCAGTGTCATAAGGCTAGTAGCAGCATGATGAGTGGATTTAGGGACGATGACTCTAAGTGAAGTAAGTCACACAGAAAAGGACACTTATCCTAAGATATCACTTAGAGAGGGAATGTCAACATCGCTACACCTGAACTGAATTCCAAAACAGAACAGAGTCACACATTTAGAAAACACACTATGGCTGCTTAACGGGAAAGGTGAGGCGGGGTGATGCATAAAACAAGGGTTTGACTTTAGCTCAGATACCTTTCCAGAAGCCAAATATGTAATAGACAAGACCTACTCCCTGCTCAGTGAACTGGACTCAACACCCCCTATTCACCGCCCAAGAATGTATCTGACTAGTAAGAGTCTTAAAACCTATGTATTGATATCTCTCTGGAAGTGAATCAAGAGGGTGTAAAGCGGCAGAAACACAGCAGGGGAAAGCAGCTAAACCCATTATAAAAATAGATTACTTGAAAAAAAAAACCCATAAAACAAAGACAGTGAAAGAGAGAGAAATTCTTACAAAATCCGTTCAGGGGCTCTGATGCAACCTGGATTGACCATATCTAGACCCACAGCTGGATGAGACAGAAGGCTGGACACTCTTGGGGCTGAGAGGA
The DNA here is from genome assembly GCF_028564815.1 of Eubalaena glacialis. Taxonomy (NCBI): domain Eukaryota; kingdom Metazoa; phylum Chordata; class Mammalia; order Artiodactyla; family Balaenidae; genus Eubalaena; species Eubalaena glacialis. The sequence continues at coordinate 73,164,824 of NC_083716.1, forward strand.
TTGGTGAGGTTGGGTGAGCAAACGCAGACCCTTTAAAGTAATACTGCGTGGTACCCATTCCATGGGTCCCAAATCTCCAGGTTCAAGGGCATCTTCCTACATCGAAAACATGCCTGGGAAACCCAGAAGATGGTACACCGTGTGCTCGGGAAAGGTTTTTAAAACGCACCTCATTTCTCCTCTCCTTGTGCTCGGGTTCGCCATTCCAGCCGCTTCACTAACAATCTCCCTACTTGGAGAATCAGCACCGTTGACCTCCTGTTTCGTACAGGTCGCAATTTGTCCTGAGGATGAACGGGAAGAGGGGGAACCAATGAGACACTAGCTCTAGGTGTTGGGACAGGCACAGGTCACTCTATTTTCCCATCAGGAAGAAGAATGAACCACAGGCTCAGCCTGCCCCCCGGAACCAGAATAGGGCCTGAAGCAATCCTGCGCTTTTGCGGCCAGCTCCCAAAAAAGCGAGTTGACAAATGGAGCTCAGGGGCACTGCAATTCACAAACCTGCAGAGTTATAAATGAGAACTCTCGTCCACAAATATATTGAGGGAAGGCAACGAAGAGGATTTGAAAGCAAGGCAGAATTGCAGGAAACAGATTTCAGGAGGTAGATTCGACTCGCCTTGAAAGCACATGAAAAGCGGCAAAGCGTTGACAATGAGGCCCTTGGCCAAAAAGGGCGTATGCGTTTTTTCTTGAATATATTCAGGAAAAAACGCATACGCCCTTGTTGGCCAACCAAGCAAGCCGGAAAGGCAAATCGGCGCTACAAAGAAGTCTCGCCTGCCAGCGGTCAAAAGGGCCATGCTGAAAAAAGTGTAAAAACCAGAAATGCAGGACAGGCCATGGAGACATGGGAGCCTTGCTACGCTGATGGGCGGGATGGAAATTTCCAACAGCCACTCTGGAGAAGTGTACGCTGTGTCCTGTAATATGTAATAGACACAGCTTAGAGAGCATAGGGCACTTCCACTCATGGGCGTAGAAATCGGGAAACCTAAAAATCAACAAGACACAGGCACCCCAAAGTTTAGGGCTGCTCTGTTTCCAAAAACCTCCACTTCGGTACACCTTAAATATCCCAGGAAAGAGACAAATGGATAAAGAAGTTGTGGTACTTATGCACAATGGAATGTCACTCAGCCATGAAATCAGTGTCATAAGGCTAGTAGCAGCATGATGAGTGGATTTAGGGACGATGACTCTAAGTGAAGTAAGTCACACAGAAAAGGACACTTATCCTAAGATATCACTTAGAGAGGGAATGTCAACATCGCTACACCTGAACTGAATTCCAAAACAGAACAGAGTCACACATTTAGAAAACACACTATGGCTGCTTAACGGGAAAGGTGAGGCGGGGTGATGCATAAAACAAGGGTTTCAAATTAGCTCAGATACCGTTCCAGAAGCCAAATATGTAATAGACAAGACCTACTCCCTGCTCAGTGAACTGGACTCAACACCCCCTATTCACCGCCCAAGAATATATCTGACTAGGAAGAGTCTTAAAACCTATGTATTGATATCTCTCTGGAAGTGAATCAAGAGGGTGTAAAGCGGCAGAAACACAGCAGGGAAAAGCAGCTAAACCCCATTATAAAAATAGATTCCTTAAAAAAAAAACCCATAAAACAAAGACAGTGAAAGAGAGAGAAATTCTTACAAAATCCGTTCAGGGGCTCTGATGCAACCTGGATTGACCATATCTAGACCCACAGCTGGATGAGACATAAGGCTGGACACTCTTGGGGCTGAGAGGATTGGTGAGGTTGGGTGAGCAAACGCAGACCCTTTAAAGTAATACTGCGTGGTACCCATGCCATGGGTCCCAAATCTCCAGGTTCAAGGGCATCTTCCTACATCGAAAACATGCCTGGGAAACCCAGAAGATGGTACACCGTGTGATCGGGAAAGGTTTCTAAAACGCACCTCATTTCTCCTCTCCTTGTGCTCGGGTTCGCCATTCCAGCCGCTTCACTAACAATCTCCCTACTTGGAGAATCAGCACCGTTGACCTCCTGTTTCGTACAGCTCGCAATTTGTCCTGAGGATGAACGGGAAGAGGGGGAACCAATGAGAGACTAGCTCTAGGTGTTGGGACAGGCACAGGTCACTCTATAGTCCCATCAGGAGGAAGAATGAACCACAGGCTCAGCCTGCCCCCCGGAACCAGAATAGGGCCTGAAGCAATCCTGCGCTTTTGCGGCCAGCTCCCAAGAAAGCGAGTTGACAAATGGAGCTCAGGGGCACTGCAATTCACAAACCTGCAGAGTTATAAATGATAACTCTCGTCCACAAATATATTGAGGGAAGGCAACGAAGAGGATTTGAAAGCAAGGCAGAATTGCAGGAAAAAGAATTCAGGAGGTAGATTCGACTCGTCTTGAAAGCACATGAAAAGCGGCAAAGCGTTGACAATGAGGCCCTTGGCCAAAAAGGGCGTATGCGTTTTTTCTTGAATATATTCAGGAAAAAACGCATACGCCCTTTTTGGCCAACCAAGCAAGCCGGAAAGGCAAATCGGCGCTACAAAGAAGTCTTGCTTGCCAGCGGTCAAAAGGGCCATGCTGAAAAAAGTGTAAAAACCAGAAATGCAGGACAGGCCATGGAGACATGGGAGCCTTGCTACGCTGATGGGCGGGATGGAAATTGCCAACAGCCACTCTGGAGAAGTGTACGCCGCTTCCTGAAACATGTAATAGACACAGCTGAGAGAGCATAGGGCACTTCCACTCATGGGCGTAGAAATCGGGAAACCTAAAAATCAACAAGACACAGGCTCCCCAAAGTTTAAGGCTGCTCTGTTTGCAAGAACCTCCACTTCGGTACACCTTAAATATCCCAGGAAAGAGAAAAATGGATAAAGAAGTTGTGGTACTTATGCACAATGGAATATCACTCAGCCATAAAATCAGTGTCATAAGGCTAGTAGCAGCATGATGAGTGGATTTAGGGATGATGACTCTAGGTGAAGTAAGTCACACAGAAAAGGACACTTATCCTAAGATATCACTTATAGAGGGAATGTCAAAATCGCTACACCTGAACTGAATTCCAAAACAAAACAGAGTCACACATTTAGAAAACACACTATGGCTGCTTAACGGGAAAGGTGAGGTGGGGTGATGCATAAAACAAGGGTTTGAAATTAGCTCAGATACCGTTCCAGAAGCCAAATATGTAATAGACAAGACCTACTCCCTGCTCAGTGAACTGGACTCAACACCCCCTATTCACCGCCCAAGAATATATCTGACTAGGAAGAGTCTTAAAACCTATGTATTGATATCTCTCTGGAAGTGAATCAAGAGGGTGTAAAGCGGCAGAAACACAGCAGGGGAAAGCAGCTAAACCCATTATAAAAATAGATTACTTAAAAAAAAAACCCATAAAACAAAGACAGTGAAAGAGAGAGAAATTCTTACAAAATCCGTTCAGGGGCTCTGATGCAACCTGGATTGACCATATCTAGACCCACAGCTGGATGAGACAGAAGGCTGGACACTCTTGGGGCTGAGAGGATTGGTGAGGTTGGGTGAGCAAACGCAGACCCTTTAAAGTAATAGTGCGTGGTACCCATGCCATGGGTCCCAAATCTCCAGGTTCAAGGGCATCTTCCTACATCGAAAACATGCCTGGGAAACCCAGAAGATGGTACACCGTGTGATCGGGAAAGGTTTCTAAAACGCACCTCATTTCTCCTCTCCTTGTGCTCGGGTTCGCCATTCCAGCCGCTTCACTAACAATCTCCCTACTTGGAGAATCAGCACCGTTGACCTCCTGTTTCGTACAGGTCGCAATTTGTCCTGAGGATGAACGGGAAGAGGGGGAACCAATGAGAGACTAGCTCTAGGTGTTGGGACAGGCACAGGTCACTCTATTTTCCCATCAGGAAGAAGAATGAACCACAGGCTCAGCCTGCCCCCCGGAACCAGAATAGGGCCTGAAGCCATCCTGCGCTTTTGCGGCCAGCTCCCAAAAAAGCGAGTTGACAAATGGAGCTCAGGGGCACTGCAATTCACAAACCTGCAGAGTTATAAATGAGAACTCTCGTCCACAAATATATTGAGGGAAGGCAACGAAGAGGATTTGAAAGCAAGGCAGAATTGCAGGAAACAGATTTCAGGAGGTAGATTCGACTCGCCTTGAAAGCACATGAAAAGCGGCAAAGCGTTGACAATGAGGCCCTTGGCCAAAAAGGGTGTATGCGTTTTTTCTTGAATATATTCAGGAAAAAACGCATACGCCCTTTTTGGCCAACCAAGCAAGCCGGAAAGGCAAATCGGCGCTACAAAGAAGTCTCGCTTGCCAGCGGTCAAAAGGGCCATGCTGAAAAAAGTGTAAAAACCAGAAATGCAGGACAGGCCATGGAGACATGGGAGCCTTGCTACGCTGATGGGCGGGATGGAAATTGCCAACAGCCACTCTGGAGAAGTGTACGCTGCGTCCTGAAACATGTAATAGACACAGCTGAGAGAGCATAGGGCACTTCCACTCATGGGCGTAGAAATCGGGAAACCTAAAAATCAACAAGACACAGGCACCCCAAAGTTTAGGGCTGCTCTGTTTCCAAGAACCTCCACTTCGGTACACCTTAAATATCCCAGGAAAGAGAAAAATGGATAAAGAAGTTGTGGTACTTATACACAATGGAATATCACTCAGCCATGAAATCAGTGTCATAAGGCTAGTAGCAGCATGATGAGTGGATTTAGGGACGATGACTCTAGGTGAAGTAAGTCACACAGAAAAGGACACTTATCCTAAGATATCACTTATAGAGGGAATGTCAAAATCGCTACACCTGAACTGAATTCCAAAACAGAACAGAGTCACACATTTAGAAAACACACTATGGCTGCTTAACGGGAAAGGTGAGGTGGGGTGATGCATAAAACAAGGGTTTGACATTAGCTCAGATACCGTTCCAGAAGCCAAATATGTAATAGACAAGACCTACTCCCTGCTCAGTGAACTGGACTCAACACCCCCTATTCACCGCCCAAGAATATATCTGACTAGGAAGAGTCTTAAAACCTATGTATTGATATCTCTCTGGAAGTGAATCAAGAGGGTGTAAAGCGGCAGAAACACAGCAGGGGAAAGCAGCTAAACCCATTATAAAAATAGATTACTTGAAAAAAAAACCCATAAAACAAAGACAGTGAAAGAGAGAGAAATTCTTACAAAATCCGTTCAGGGGCTCTGATGCAACCTGGATTGACCATATCTAGACCCACAGCTGGATGAGACAGAAGGCTGGACACTCTTAGGGCTGAGAGGATTGGTGAGGTTGGGTGAGCAAACGCAGACCCTTTAAAGTAATACTGCGTGGTATCCATTCCATGGGTCCCAAATCTCCAGGTTCAAGGGCATCTTCCTACATCGAAAACATGCCTGGGAAACCCAGAAGATGGTACACCGTGTGCTCGGGAAAGGTTTTTAAAACGCACCTCATTTCTCCTCTCCTTGTGCTCGGGTTCGCCATTCCAGCCGCTTCACTAACAATCTCCCTACTTGGAGAATCAGCACCGTTGACCTCCTGTTTCGTACAGGTCGCAATTTGTCCTGAGGATGAACGGGAAGAGGGGGAACCAATGAGACACTAGCTCTAGGTGTTGGGACAGGCACAGGTCACTCTATTTTCTCATCAGGAAGAAGAATGAACCACAGGCTCAGCCTGCCCCCCGGAACCAGAATAGGGCCTGAAGCAATCCTGCGCTTTTGCGGCCAGCTCCCAAAAAAGCGAGTTGACAAATGGAGCTCAGGGGCACTGCAATTCACAAACCTGCAGAGTTATAAATGAGAACTCTCGTCCACAAATATATTGAGGGAAGGCAACGAAGAGGATTTGAAAGCAAGGCAGAATTGCAGGAAACAGATTTCAGGAGGTAGATTCGACTCGCCTTGAAAGCACATGAAAAGCGGCAAAGCGTTGACAATGAGGCCCTTGGCCAAAAAGGGCGTATGCGTTTTTTCTTGAATATATTCAGGAAAAAACGCATACGCCCTTGTTGGCCAACCAAGCAAGCCGGAAAGGCAAATCGGCGCTACAAAGAAGTCTCGCCTGCCAGCGGTCAAAAGGGCCATGCTGAAAAAAGTGTAAAAACCAGAAATGCAGGACAGGCCATGGAGACATGGGAGCCTTGCTACGCTGATGGGCGGGATGGAAATTTCCAACAGCCACTCTGGAGAAGTGTACGCTGTGTCCTGTAATATGTAATAGACACAGCTTAGAGAGCATAGGGCACTTCCACTCATGGGCGTAGAAATCGGGAAACCTAAAAATCAACAAGACACAGGCACCCCAAAGTTTAGGGCTGCTCTGTTTCCAAAAACCTCCACTTCGGTACACCTTAAATATCCCAGGAAAGAGACAAATGGATAAAGAAGTTGTGGTACTTATGCACAATGGAATGTCACTCAGCCATGAAATCAGTGTCATAAGGCTAGTAGCAGCATGATGAGTGGATTTAGGGACGATGACTCTAAGTGAAGTAAGTCACACAGAAAAGGACACTTATCCTAAGATATCACTTAGAGAGGGAATGTCAACATCGCTACACCTGAACTGAATTCCAAAACAGAACAGAGTCACACATTTAGAAAACACACTATGGCTGCTTAACGGGAAAGGTGAGGCGGGGTGATGCATAAAACAAGGGTTTGACTTTAGCTCAGATACCTTTCCAGAAGCCAAATATGTAATAGACAAGACCTACTCCCTGCTCAGTGAACTGGACTCAACACCCCCTATTCACCGCCCAAGAATGTATCTGACTAGTAAGAGTCTTAAAACCTATGTATTGATATCTCTCTGGAAGTGAATCAAGAGGGTGTAAAGCGGCATAAACACAGCAGGGAAAAGCAGCTAAACCCCATTATAAAAATAGATTCCTTACCAAAAAAACCCCATAAAACAAAGACAGTGAAAGAGAGAGAAATTCTTATAAAATCCGTTCAGGGGCACTGATGCAACCTGGTTTGACCATATCTAGACCCACAGCTGGATGAGACATAAGGCTGGACACTCTTGGGGCTGAGAGGATTGGTGAGGTTGGGTGAGCAAACGCAGACCCTTTAAAGTAATACTGCGTGGTACCCATGCCATGGGTCCCAAATCTCCAGGTTCAAGGGCATCTTCCTACATCGAAAACATGCCTGGGAAACCCAGAATATGGTACACCGTGTGATCGGGAAAGGTTTCTAAAACGCACCTCATTTCTCCTCTCCTTGTGCTCGGGTTCGCCATTCCAGTCGCTTCACTAACAATCTCCCTACTTGGAGAATCAGCACCGTTGACCTCCTGTTTCGTACAGCTCGGAATTTGTCCTGAGGATGAACGGGAAGAGGGGGAACCAATGAGACACTAGCTCTAGGTGTTGGGACAGGCACAGGTCACTCTATTTTCTCATCAGGATGAAGAATGAACCACAGGCTCAGCCTGACCCCCGGAACCAGAATAGGGCCTGAAGCAATCCTGCGCTTTTGCGGCCAGCTCCCAAAAAAGCGAGTTGACAAATGGAGCTCAGGGGCACTGCAATTCTCAAACCTGCAGAGTTATAAATGATAACTCTCGTCCACAAATATATTGAGGGAAGGCAACGAAGAGGATTTGAAAGCAAGGCAGAATTGCAGGAAACAGAATTCAGGAGGTAGATTCGACTCGCCTTGAAAGCACATGAAAAGCGGAAAAATGTTGACAATGATGCCCTTTGCCAAAAAGGGCGTATGCGGTTTTTCCTGAATATATTCAGGAAAAAACGCATACGCCCTTTTTGGCCAACCAAGCAAGCCAGAAAGGCAAATCGGCGCTACAAAGAAGTCTCGCTTGCCAGCGGTCAGAAGGGCCATGCTGAAAAAAGTGTAAAAACCAGAAATGCAGGACAGGCCATGGAGACATGGGAGCCTTGCTACGCTGATGGGCGGGATGGAAATTTCCAACAGCCACTCTGGAGAAGTGTACGCTGTGTCCTGTAATATGTAATAGACACAGCTTAGAGAGCATAGGGCACTTCCACTCATGGGCGTAGAAATCGGGAAACCTAAAAATCAACAAGACACAGGCACCCCAAAGTTTAGGGCTGCTCTGTTTCCAAAAACCTCCACTTCGGTACACCTTAAATATCCCAGGAAAGAGAAAAATGGATAAAGAAGTAGTGGTACTTATGCACAATGGAATGTCACTCAGCCATGAAATCAGTGTCATAAGGCTAGTAGCAGCATGATGAGTGGATTTAGGGACGATGACTCTAAGTGAAGTAAGTCACACAGAAAAGGACACTTATCCTAAGATATCACTTAGAGAGGGAATGTCAACATCGCTACACCTGAACTGAATTCCAAAACAGAACAGAGTCACACATTTAGAAAACACACTATGGCTGCTTAACGGGAAAGGTGAGGCGGGGTGATGCATAAAACAAGGGTTTGACTTTAGCTCATATACCTTTCCAGAAGCCAAATATGTAATAGACAAGACCTACTCCCTGCTCAGTGAACTGGACTCAACACCCCCTATTCACCGCCCAAGAATGTATCTGACTAGTAAGAGTCTTAAAACCTATGTATTGATATCTCTCTGGAAGTGAATCAAGAGGGTGTAAAGCGGCATAAACACAGCAGGGAAAAGCAGCTAAACCCCATTATAAAAATAGATTACATTAAAAAAAAAACCCATTAAACAAAGACAGTGAAAGAGAGAGAAATTCTTACAAAATCCTTTCAGGGGCACTGATGCAACCTGGTTTGACCATATCTAGACCCGCAGCTGGATGAGACATAAGGCTGGACACTCTTGGGGCTGAGAGGATTGGTGAGGTTGGGTGAGCAAACGCAGAGCCTTTAAAGTAATACTGCGTGGTACCCATGCCATGGGTCCCAAATCTCCAGGTTCAAGGGCATCTTCCTACATCGAAAACATGCCTGGGAAACCCAGAAGATGGTACACCGTGTGCTCGGGAAAGGTTTCTAAAACGCACCTCATTTCTCCTCTCCTTGTGCTCGGGTTCGCCATTCCAGCCGCTTCACTAACAATCTCCCTACTTGGAGAATCAGCACCGTTGACCTCCTGTTTCGTACAGGTCGCAATTTGTCCTGAGGATGAACGGGAAGAGGGGGAACTAATGAGAGACTAGCTCTAGGTGTTGGGACAGGCACAGGTCACTCTATTTTCCCATCAGGAAGAAGAATGAACCACAGGCTCAGCCTGCCCCCCGGAACCAGAATAGGGCCTGAAGCAATCCTGCGCTTTTGCGGCCAGCTCCCAAAAAAGCGAGTTGACAAATGGAGCTCAGGGGCACTGCAATTCACAAACCTGCAGAGTTATAAATGATAACTCTCGTCCACAAATATATTGAGGGAAGGCAACGAAGAGGATTTGAAAGCAAGGCAGAATTGCAGGAAACAGATTTCAGGAGGTAGATTCGACTCGCCTTGAAAGCACATGAAAAGCGGCAAAGCGTTGACAATGAGGCCCTTGGCCAAAAAGGGCGTATGCGTTTTTTCTTGAATATATTCAGGAAAAAACGCATACGCCCTTTTTGGCCAACCAAGCAAGCCGGAAAGGCAAATCGGCGCTACAAAGAAGTATCGCCTGCCAGCGGTCAAAAGGGCCATGCTGAAAAAAGTGTAAAAACCAGAAATGCAGGACAGGCCATGGAGACATGGGAGCCTTGCTACGCTGATGGGCGGGATGGAAATTGCCAACAGCCACTCTGGAGAAGTGTACGCCGCTTCCTGAAACATGTAATAGACACAGCTGAGAGAGCATAGGGCACTTCCACTCATGGGCGTAGAAATCGGGAAACCTAAAAATCAACAAGACACAGGCTCCCCAAAGTTTAAGGCTGCTCTGTTTGCAAGAACCTCCACTTCGGTACACCTTAAATATCCCAGGAAAGAGAAAAATGGATAAAGAAGTTGTGGTACTTATGCACAATGGAATATCACTCAGCCATAAAATCAGTGTCATAAGGCTAGTAGCAGCATGATGAGTGGATTTAGGGATGATGACTCTAGGTGAAGTAAGTCACACAGAAAAGGACACTTATCCTAAGATATCACTTATAGAGGGAATGTCAAAATCGCTACACCTGAACTGAATTCCAAAACAAAACAGAGTCACACATTTAGAAAACACACTATGGCTGCTTAACGGGAAAGGTGAGGTGGGGTGATGCATAAAACAAGGGTTTGAAATTAGCTCAGATACCGTTCCAGAAGCCAAATATGTAATAGACAAGACCTACTCCCTGCTCAGTGAACTGGACTCAACACCCCCTATTCACCGCCCAAGAATATATCTGACTAGGAAGAGTCTTAAAACCTATGTATTGATATCTCTCTGGAAGTGAATCAAGAGGGTGTAAAGCGGCAGAAACACAGCAGGGGAAAGCAGCTAAACCCATTATAAAAATAGATTACTTAAAAAAAAAACCCATAAAACAAAGACAGTGAAAGAGAGAGAAATTCTTACAAAATCCGTTCAGGGGCTCTGATGCAACCTGGATTGACCATATCTAGACCCACAGCTGGATGAGACAGAAGGCTGGACACTCTTGGGGCTGAGAGGATTGGTGAGGTTGGGTGAGCAAACGCAGACCCTTTAAAGTAATAGTGCGTGGTACCCATGCCATGGGTCCCAAATCTCCAGGTTCAAGGGCATCTTCCTACATCGAAAACATGCCTGGGAAACCCAGAAGATGGTACACCGTGTGATCGGGAAAGGTTTCTAAAACGCACCTCATTTCTCCTCTCCTTGTGCTCGGGTTCGCCATTCCAGCCGCTTCACTAACAATCTCCCTACTTGGAGAATCAGCACCGTTGACCTCCTGTTTCGTACAGGTCGCAATTTGTCCTGAGGATGAACGGGAAGAGGGGGAACCAATGAGAGACTAGCTCTAGGTGTTGGGACAGGCACAGGTCACTCTATTTTCCCATCAGGAAGAAGAATGAACCACAGGCTCAGCCTGCCCCCCGGAACCAGAATAGGGCCTGAAGCCATCCTGCGCTTTTGCGGCCAGCTCCCAAAAAAGCGAGTTGACAAATGGAGCTCAGGGGCACTGCAATTCACAAACCTGCAGAGTTATAAATGAGAACTCTCGTCCACAAATATATTGAGGGAAGGCAACGAAGAGGATTTGAAAGCAAGGCAGAATTACAGGAAACAGATTTCAGGAGGTAGATTCGACTCGCCTTGAAAGCACATGAAAAGCGGCAAAGCGTTGACAATGAGGCCCTTGGCCAAAAAGGGTGTATGCGTTTTTTCTTGAATATATTCAGGAAAAAACGCATACGCCCTTTTTGGCCAACCAAGCAAGCCGGAAAGGCAAATCGGCGCTACAAAGAAGTCTCGCTTGCCAGCGGTCAAAAGGGCCATGCTGAAAAAAGTGTAAAAACCAGAAATGCAGGACAGGCCATGGAGACATGGGAGCCTTGCTACGCTGATGGGCGGGATGGAAATTGCCAACAGCCACTCTGGAGAAGTGTACGCTGCGTCCTGAAACATGTAATAGACACAGCTGAGAGAGCATAGGGCACTTCCACTCATGGGCGTAGAAATCGGGAAACCTAAAAATCAACAAGACACAGGCACCCCAAAGTTTAGGGCTGCTCTGTTTCCAAGAACCTCCACTTCGGTACACCTTAAATATCCCAGGAAAGAGAAAAATGGATAAAGAAGTTGTGGTACTTATACACAATGGAATATCACTCAGCCATGAAATCAGTGTCATAAGGCTAGTAGCAGCATGATGAGTGGATTTAGGGACGATGACTCTAGGTGAAGTAAGTCACACAGAAAAGGACACTTATCCTAAGATATCACTTATAGAGGGAATGTCAAAATCGCTACACATGAACTGAATTCCAAAACAGAACAGAGTCACACATTTAGAAAACACACTATGGCTGCTTAACGGGAAAGGTGAGGTGGGGTGATGCATAAAACAAGGGTTTGACATTAGCTCAGATACCGTTCCAGAAGCCAAATATGTAATAGACAAGACCTACTCCTTGCTCAGTGAACTGGACTCAACACCCCGTATTCACCGCCCAAGAATATATCTGACTAGGAAGAGTCTTAAAACCTATGTATTGATATCTCTCTGGAAGTGAATCAAGAGGGTGTAAAGCGGCAGAAACACAGCAGGGGAAAGCAGCTAAACCCATTATAAAAATAGATTACTTGAAAAAAAAAACCCATAAAACAAAGACAGTGAAAGAGAGAGAAATTCTTACAAAATCCGTTCAGGGGCTCTGATGCAACCTGGATTGACCATATCTAGACCCACAGCTGGATGAGACAGAAGGCTGGACACTCTTGGGGCTGAGAGGATTGGTGAGGTTGGGTGAGCAAACGCAGACCCTTTAAAGTAATACTGCGTCGTACCCATTCCATGGGTCCCAAATCTCCAGGTTCAAGGGCATCTTCCTACATCGTAAACATGCCTGGGAAACCCAGAAGATGGTACACCGTGTGCTCGGGAAAGGTTTCTAAAACGCACCTCATTTCTCCTCTCCTTGTGCTCGGGTTCGCCATTCCAGCCGCTTCACTAACAATCTCCCTACTTGGAGAATCAGCACCGTTGACCTCCTGTTTCGTACAGGTCGCAATTTGTCCTGAGGATGAACGGGAAGAGGGGGAACCAATGAGAGACTAGCTCTAGGTGTTGGGACAGGCACAGGTCACTCTATTTTCCCATCAGGAAGAAGAATGAACCACAGGCTCAGCCTGCCCCCCGGAACCAGAATAGGGCCTGAAGCAATCCTGCGCTTTTGCGGCCAGCTCCCAAAAAAGCGAGTTGACAAATGGAGCTCAGGGGCACTGCAATTCACAAACCTGCAGAGTTATAAATGAGAACTCTCGTCCACAAATATATTGAGGGAAGGCAACGAAGAGGATTTGAAAGCAAGGCAGAATTGCAGGAAACAGATTTCAGGAGGTAGATTCGACTCGCCTTGAAAGCACATGAAAAGCGGCAAAGCGTTGACAATGAGGCCCTTGGCCAAAAAGGGCGTATGCGTTTTTTCTTGAATATATTCAGGAAAAAACGCATACGCCCTTGTTGGCCAACCAAGCAAGCCGGAAAGGCAAATCGGCGCTACAAAGAAGTCTCGCTTGCCAGCGGTCAAAAGGGCCATGCTGAAAAAAGTGTAAAAACCAGAAATGCAGGACAGGCCATGGAGACATGGGAGCCTTGCTACGCTGATGGGCGGGATGGAAATTTCCAACAGCCACTCTGGAGAAGTGTACGCTGTGTCCTGTAATATGTAATAGACACAGCTTAGAGAGCATAGGGCACTTCCACTCATGGGCGTAGAAATCGGGAAACCTAAAAATCAACAAGACACAGGCACCCCAAAGTTTAGGGCTGCTCTGTTTCCAAAAACCTCCACTTCGGTACACCTTAAATATCCCAGGAAAGAGACAAATGGATAAAGAAGTTGTGGTACTTATGCACAATGGAATGTCACTCAGCCATGAAATCAGTGTCATAAGGCTAGTAGCAGCATGATGAGTGGATTTAGGGACGATGACTCTAAGTGAAGTAAGTCACACAGAAAAGGACACTTATCCTAAGATATCACTTAGAGAGGGAATGTCAACATCGCTACACCTGAACTGAATTCCAAAACAGAACAGAGTCACACATTTAGAAAACACACTATGGCTGCTTAACGGGAAAGGTGAGGCGGGGTGATGCATAAAACAAGGGTTTGACTTTAGCTCAGATACCTTTCCAGAAGCCAAATATGTAATAGACAAGACCTACTCCCTGCTCAGTGAACTGGACTCAACACCCCCTATTCACCGCCCAAGAATGTATCTGACTAGTAAGAGTCTTAAAACCTATGTATTGATATCTCTCTGGAAGTGAATCAAGAGGGTGTAAAGCGGCATAAACACAGCAGGGAAAAGCAGCTAAACCCCATTATAAAAATAGATTCCTTACCAAAAAAACCCCATAAAACAAAGACAGTGAAAGAGAGAGAAATTCTTACAAAATCCGTTCAGGGGCACTGATGCAACCTGGTTTGACCATATCTAGACCCACAGCTGGATGAGACATAAGGCTGGACACTCTTGGGGCTGAGAGGATTGGTGAGGTTGGGTGAGCAAACGCAGACCCTTTAAAGTAATACTGCGTGGTACCCATTCCATGGGTCCCAAATCTCCAGGTTCAAGGGCATCTTCCTACATCGAAAACATGCCTGGGAAACCCAGAATATGGTACACCGTGTGATCGGGAAAGGTTTCTAAAACGCACCTCATTTCTCCTCTCCTTGTGCTCGGGTTCGCCATTCCAGTCGCTTCACTAACAATCTCCCTACTTGGAGAATCAGCACCGTTGACCTCCTGTTTCGTACAGCTCGGAATTTGTCCTGAGGATGAACGGGAAGAGGGGGAACCAATGAGACACTAGCTCTAGGTGTTGGGACAGGCACAGGTCACTCTATTTTCTCATCAGGATGAAGAATGAACCACAGGCTCAGCCTGACCCCCGGAACCAGAATAGGGCCTGAAGCAATCCTGCGCTTTTGCGGCCAGCTCCCAAAAAAGCGAGTTGACAAATGGAGCTCAGGGGCACTGCAATTCTCAAACCTGCAGAGTTATAAATGATAACTCTCGTCCACAAATATATTGAGGGAAGGCAACGAAGAGGATTTGAAAGCAAGGCAGAATTGCAGGAAACAGAATTCAGGAGGTAGATTCGACTCGCCTTGAAAGCACATGAAAAGCGGAAAAATGTTGACAATGATGCCCTTGGCCAAAAAGGGCGTATGCGGTTTTTCCTGAATATATTCAGGAAAAAACGCATACGCCCTTTTTGGCCAACCAAGCAAGCCAGAAAGGCAAATCGGCGCTACAAAGAAGTCTCGCTTGCCAGCGGTCAGAAGGGCAATGCTGAAAAAAGTGTAAAAACCAGAAATGCAGGACAGGCCATGGAGACATGGGAGCCTTGCTACGCTGATGGGCGGGATGGAAATTTCCAACAGCCACTCTGGAGAAGTGTACGCTGTGTCCTGTAATATGTAATAGACACAGCTTAGAGAGCATAGGGCACTTCCACTCATGGGCGTAGAAATCGGGAAACCTAAAAATCAACAAGACACAGGCACCCCAAAGTTTAGGGCTGCTCTGTTTCCAAAAACCTCCACTTCGGTACACCTTAAATATCCCAGGAAAGAGAAAAATGGATAAAGAAGTAGTGGTACTTATGCACAATGGAATGTCACTCAGCCATGAAATCAGTGTCATAAGGCTAGTAGCAGCATGATGAGTGGATTTAGGGACGATGACTCTAAGTGAAGTAAGTCACACAGAAAAGGACACTTATCCTAAGATATCACTTAGAGAGGGAATGTCAACATCGCTACACCTGAACTGAATTCCAAAACAGAACAGAGTCACACATTTAGAAAACACACTATGGCTGCTTAACGGGAAAGGTGAGGCGGGGTGATGCATAAAACAAGGGTTTGACTTTAGCTCAGATACCTTTCCAGAAGCCAAATATATAATAGACAAGACCTACTCCCTGCTCAGTGAACTGGACTCAACACCCCCTATTCACCGCCCAAGAATGTATCTGACTAGTAAGAGTCTTAAAACCTATGTATTGATATCTCTCTGGAAGTGAATCAAGAGGGTGTAAAGCGGCATAAACACAGCAGGGAAAAGCAGCTAAACCCCATTATAAAAATAGATTACATTAAAAAAAAAACCCATTAAACAAAGACAGTGAAAGAGAGAGAAATTCTTACAAAATCCTTTCAGGGGCACTGATGCAACCTGGTTTGACCATATCTAGACCCACAGCTGGATGAGACATAAGGCTGGACACTCTTGGGGCTGAGAGGATTGGTGAGGTTGGGTGAGCAAACGCAGAGCCTTTAAAGTAATACTGCGTGGTACCCATGCCATGGGTCCCAAATCTCCAGGTTCAAGGGCATCTTCCTACATCGAAAACATGCCTGGGAAACCCAGAATATGGTACACCGTGTGATCGGGAAAGGTTTCTAAAACGCACCTCATTTCTCCTCTCCTTGTGCTCGGGTTCGCCATTCCAGTCGCTTCACTAACAATCTCCCTACTTGGAGAATCAGCACCGTTGACCTCCTGTTTCGTACAGCTCGGAATTTGTCCTGAGGATGAACGGGAAGAGGGGGAACCAATGAGACACTAGCTCTAGGTGTTGGGACAGGCACAGGTCACTCTATTTTCTCATCGGGATGAAGAATGAACCACAGGCTCAGCCTGACCCCCGGAACCAGAATAGGGCCTGAAGCAATCCTGCGCTTTTGCGGCCAGCTCCCAAAAAAGCGAGTTGACAAATGGAGCTCAGGGGCACTGCAATTCTCAAACCTGCAGAGTTATAAATGATAACTCTCGTCCACAAATATATTGAAGGAAGGCAACGAAGAGGATTTGAAAGCAAGGCAGAATTGCAGGGAACAGATTTCAGGAGGTAGATTCGACTCGCCTTGAAAGCACATGAAAAGCGGAAAAATGTTGACAATGATGCCCTTGGCCAAAAAGGGCGTATGCGTTTTTTCCTGAATATATTCAGGGAAAAACGCATACGCCCTTTTTGGCCAACCAAGCAAGCCTGAAAGGCAAATCGGCGCTACAAAGAAGTCTCACTTGCCAGCGGTCAAAAGGGCCATGCTGAAAAAAGTGTAAAAACCAGAAATGCAGGACAGGCCATGGAGACATGGGAGCCTTGCTACGCTGATGGGCGGGGTGGAAATTGCCAACAGCCACTCTGGAGAAGTGTACGCTGCGTCCTGAAACATGTAATAAACACAGCTTAGAGAGCATAGGGCACTTCCACTCATGGGCGTAGAAATCGGGAAACCTAAAAATCAACAAGACACAGGCACCCCAAAGTTTAGGGCTGCTCTGTTTCCAAGAACCTCCACCTCGGTACACCTTAAATAACCCAGGAAAGAGAAAAATGGATAAAGAAGTTGTGGTACTTATGCACAATGGAATATCACTCAGGCATAAAATCAGTGTCATATGGTTAGTAGCAGCATGATGAGTGGATTTAGGGACGATGACTCTAAGTGAAGTAAGTCACACAGAAAAGGACACTTATCCTAAGATATCACTTATAGAGGGAATGTCAACATCGCTACACCTGAACTGAATTCCAAAACAGAACAGAGTCACACATTTAGAAAACACACTATGGCTGCTTAACGGGAAAGGTGAGGTGGGGCGATGCATAAAACAAGGGTTTGAAATTAGCTCAGATACCGTTCCAGAAGCCAAATATGTAACAGACAAGACCTACTCTCTGCTCAGTGAACTGGACTCAACGCCCCCTATTCACCGCCCAAGAATATATCTGACTAGTAAGAGTCTTAAAACCTATGTATTGATATCTCTCTGGAAGTGAATCAAGAGGGTGTAAAGCGGCATAAACACAGCAGGGAAAAGCAGCTAAACCCCATTATAAAAATAGATTACATTAAAAAAAACCCATTAAACAAAGACAGTGAAAGAGAGAGAAATTCTTACAAAATCCGTTCAGGGGCTGTGATGCAACCTGGATTGACCATATCTAGACCCACAGCTGGATGAGACATAAGGCTGGACACTCTTGGGGCTGAGAGGATTGGTGAGGTTGGGTGAGCAAACGCAGACCCTTTAAAGTAATACTGCGTGGTACCCATGCCATGGGTCCCAAATCTCCAGGTTCAAGGGCATCTTTCAACATCGAAAACATGCCTGGGAAACCCAGAAGATGGTACACCGTGTGATCGGGAAAGGTTTCTAAAACGCACCTCATTTCTCCTCTCCTTGTGCTCGGGTTCGCCATTCCAGCCGCTTCACTAACAATGTCCCTACGTGGACAATCAGCACCGTTGACCTCCTGTTTCATACAGCTCGCAATTTGTCCTGAGGATGAACAGGAAGAGGGGGAACCAATGAGAGACTAGCTCTAGGTGTTGGGACAGGCACAGGTCACTCTATTTTCTCATCAGGAAGAAGAATGAACCACAGGCTCAGCCTGACCCCCGGAACCAGAATAGGGCCTGAAGCAATCCTGCGCTTTTGCGGCCAGCTCCCAAAAAAGCGAGTTGACAAATGGAGCTCAGGGGCACTGCAATTCTCAAACCTGCAGAGTTATAAATGATAACTCTCGTCCACAAATATATTGAGGGAAGGCAACGAAGAGGATTTGAAAGCAAGGCAGAATTGCAGGAAACAGAATTCAGGAGGTAGATTCGACTCACCTTGAAAGCACATGAAAAGCGGCAAAGCGTTGACAATGATGCCCTTGGCCAAAAAGGGCGTATGCGTTTTTTCCTGAATATATTCAGGAAAAAACGCATACGCCCTTTTTGGCCAACCAAGCAAGCCAGAAAGGCAAATCGGCGCTACAAAGAAGTCTCGCTTGCCAGCGGTCAGAAGGGCCATGCTGAAAAAAGTGTAAAAACCAGAAATGCAGGACAGGCCATGGAGACATGGGAGCCTTGCTACGCTGATGGGCGGGATGGAAATTTCCAACAGCCACTCTGGAGAAGTGTACGCTGTGAACTGTAATATGTAATAGACACAGCTTAGAGAGCATAGGGCACTTCCACTCATGGGCGTAGAAATCGGGAAACCTAAAAATCAACAAGACACAGGCACCCCAAAGTTTAGGGCTGCTCTGTTTCCAAAAACCTCCACTTCGGTACACCTTAAATATCCCAGGAAAGAGAAAAATGGATAAAGAAGTAGTGGTACTTATGCACAATGGAATGTCACTCAGCCATGAAATCAGTGTCATAAGGCTAGTAGCAGCATGATGAGTGGATTTAGGGACGATGACTCTAAGTGAAGTAAGTCACACAGAAAAGGACACTTATCCTAAGATATCACTTATAGAGGGATTGTCAAAATCGCTACACCTGAACTGAATTCCAAAACAGAACAGAGTCACACATTTAGAAAACACACTATGGCTGCTTAACGGGAAAGGTGAGGTGGGGCGATGCATAAAACAAGGGTTTGAAATTAGCTCAGATACCGTTCCAGAAGCCAAATATGTAACAGACAAGACCTACTCCCTGCTCAGTGAACTGGACTCAACGCCCCCTATTCACCGCCCAAGAATATATCTGACTAGTAAGAGTCTTAAAACCTATGTATTGATATCTCTCTGGAAGTGAATCAAGAGGGTGTAAAGCGGCATAAACACAGCAGGGAAAAGCAGCTAAACCCCATTATAAAAATAGATTACATTAAAAAAAAAACCCATTAAACAAAGACAGTGAAAGAGAGAGAAATTCTTACAAAATCCGTTCAGGGGCACTGATGCAACCTGGATTGACCATATCTTGACCCACAGCTGGATGAGACATAAGGCTGGACACTCTTGGGGCTGAGAGGATTGGTGAGGTTGGGTGAGCAAACGCAGACCCTTTAAAGTAATACTGCGTGGTACCCATGCCATGAGTCCCAAATCTCCAGGTTCAAGGGCATCTTCCTACATCGAAAACATGCCTGGGAAACCCAGAAGATGGTACACCGTGTGATCGGGAAAGGTTTCTAAAACGCACCTCATTTCTCCTCTCCTTGTGCTCGGGTTCGCCATTCCAGCCGCTTCACTAACAATCTCCCTACTTGGAGAATCAGCACCGTTGACCTCCTGTTTCGTACAGGTCGCAATTTGTCCTGAGGATGAACGGGAAGAGGGGGAACTAATGAGAGACTAGCTCTAGGTGTTGGGACAGGCACAGGTCACTCTATTTTCTCATCAGGAAGAAGAATGAACCACAGGCTCAGCCTGACCCCCGGAACCAGAATAGGGCCTGAAGCAATCCTGCGCTTTTGCGGCCAGCTCCCAAAAAAGCGAGTTGACAAATGGAGCTCAGGGGCACTGCAATTCTCAAACCTGCAGAGTTATAAATGATAACTCTCGTCCACAAATATATTGAGGGAAGGCAACGAAGAGGATTTGAAAGCAAGGCAGAATTGCAGGAAACAGAATTCAGGAGGTAGATTCGACTCACCTTGAAAGCACATGAAAAGCGGCAAAGCGTTGACAATGATGCCCTTGGCCAAAAAGGGCGTATGCGGTTTTTCCTGAATATATTCAGGAAAAAACGCATACGCCCTTTTTGGGCAACCAAGCAAGCCAGAAAGGCAAATCGGCGCTACAAAGAAGTCTCGCTTGCCAGCGGTCAGAAGGGCCATGCTGAAAAAAGTGTAAAAACCAGAAATGCAGGACAGGCCATGGAGACATGGGAGCCTTGCTACGCTGATGGGCGGGGTGGAAATTGCCAACAGCCACTCTGGAGAAGTGTACGCTGCGTCCTGAAACATGTAATAAACACAGCTTAGAGAGCATAGGGCACTTCCACTCATGGGCGTAGAAATCGGGAAACCTAAAAATCAACAAGACACAGGCACCCCAAAGTTTAGGGCTGCTCTGTTTCCAAGAACCTCCACTTCGGTACACCTTAAATATCCCAGGAAAGAGAAAAATGGATAAAGAAGTTGTGGTACTTATGCACAATGGAATGTCACTCAGCCATGAAATCAGTGTCATAAGGTTAGTAGCAGCATGATGAGTGGATTTAGGGACGATGACTCTAAGTGAAGTAAGTCACACAGAAAAGGACACTTATCCTAAGATATCACTTATAGAGGGAATGTCAACATCGCTACACCTGAACTGAATTCCAAAACAGAACAGAGTCACACATTTAGAAAACACACTATGGCTGCTTAACGGGAAAGGTGAGGTGGGGCGATGCATAAAACAAGGGTTTGAAATTAGCTCAGATACCGTTCCACAAGCCAAATATGTAATAGACAAGACCTACTCCCTGCTCAGTCAACTGGACTCAACGCCCCCTCTTCACCGCCCAAGAATATATCTGACTAGTAAGAGTCTTAAAACCTATGTATTGATATCTCTCTGGCAGTGAATCAAGAGGGTGTAAAGCGGCATAAACACAGCAGGGAAAAGCAGCTAAACCCCATTATAAAAATAGATTACATTAAAAAAAAAACCCATTAAACAAAGACAGTGAAAGAGAGAGAAATTCTTACAAAATCCGTTCAGGGGCTCTGATGCAACCTGGATTGACCATATCTAGACCCACAGCTGGATGAGACATAAGGCTGGACACTCTTGGGGCTGAGAGGATTGGTGAGGTTGGGTGAGCAAACGCAGACCCTTTAAAGTAATACTGCGTGGTACCCATGCCATGGGTCCCAAATCTCCACGTTCAAGGGCATCTTCCTACATCGAAAACATGCCTGGGAAACCCAGAAGATGGTACACCGTGTGATCGGGAAAGGTTTCTAAAACGCACCTCATTTCTCCTCTCCTTGTGCTCGGGTTCGCCATTCCAGCCGCTTCACTAACAATGTCCCTACGTGGACAATCAGCACCGTTGACCTCCTGTTTCATACAGCTCGCAATTTGTCCTGAGGATGAACAGGAAGAGGGGGAACCAATGAGAGACTAGCTCTAGGTGTTGGGACAGGCACAGGTCACTCTATTTTCTCATCAGGAAGAAGAATGAACCACAGGCTCAGCCTGACCCCCGGAACCAGAATAGGGCCTGAAGCAATCCTGCGCTTTTGCGGCCAGCTCCCAAAAAAGCGAGTTGACAAATGGAGCTCAGGGGCACTGCAATTCTCAAACCTGCAGAGTTATAAATGATAACTCTCGTCCACAAATATATTGAGGGAAGGCAACGAAGAGGATTTGAAAGCAAGGCAGAATTGCAGGAAACAGAATTCAGGAGGTAGATTGGACTCGCCTTGAAAGCACATGAAAAGCGGCAAAGCGTTGACAATGATGCCCTTGGCCAAAAAGGGCGTATGCGTTTTTTCCTGACTATATTCAGGAAAAAACGCATACGCCCTTTTTGGCCAACCAAGCAAGCCGGAAAGGCAAATCGGCGCTACAAAGAAGTCTCACTTGCCAGCGGTCAAAAGGGCCATGCTGAAAAAAGTGTAAAAACCAGAAATGCAGGACAGGCCATGGAGACATGGGAGCCTTGCTACGCTGATGGGCGGGATGGAAATTGCCAACAGCCACTCTGGAGAAGTGTACGCTGCGTCCTGAAATATGTAATAGACACAGCTTAGAGAGCATAGGGCACTTCCACTCATGGGCGTAGAAATCGGGAAACCTAAAAATCAAAAAGACACAGGCACCCCAAAGTTTAGGGCTGCTCTGTTTCCAAGAACCTCCACTTCGGTACACCTTAAATATCCCAGGAAAGAGAAAAATGGATAAAGAAGTAGTGGTACTTATGCACAATGGAATATCACTCAGGCATAAAATCAGTGTCATATGGTTAGTAGCAGCATGATGAGTGGATTTAGGGACGATGACTCTAAGTGAAGTAAGTCACACAGAAAAGGACACTTATCCTAAGATATCACTTAGAGAGGGAATGTCAAAATCGCTACACCTGAACTGAATTCCAAAACAGAACAGAGTCACACATTTAGATAACACACTATGGCTGCTTAACGGGAAAGGTGAGGTGGGGCGATGCATAAAACAAGGGTTTGAAATTAGCTCAGATACCGTTCCAGAAGCCAAATATGTAACAGATAAGACCTACTCCCTGCTCAGTGAACTGGACTCAACGCCCCCTATTCACCGCCCAAGAATATATCTGACTAGTAAGAGTCTTAAAACCTATGTATTGATATCTCTCTGGAAGTGAATCAAGAGGGTGTAAAGCGGCATAAACACAGCAGGGAAAAGCAGCTAAACCCCATTATAAAAATAGATTACATTAAAAAAAAAACCCATTAAACAAAGACAGTGAAAGAGAGAGAAATTCTTACAAAATCCGTTCAGGGGCTCTGATAAAACCTGGATTGACCATATCTAGACCCACAGCTGGATGAGACATAAGGCTGGACACTCTTGGGGCTGAGAGGATTGGTGAGGTTGGGTGAGCAAACGCAGACCCTTTAAAGTAATACTGCGTGGTACCCATGCCATGGGTCCCAAATCTCCAGGTTCAAGGGCATCTTCCTACATGGAAAACATGCCTGGGAAACCCAGAAGATGGTACACCGTGTGATCGGGAAAGGTTTCTAAAACGCACCTCATTTCTCCTCTCCTTGTGCTCGGGTTCGCCATTCCAGCCGCTTCACTAACAATGTCCCTACGTGGACAATAAGCACCGTTGACCTCCTGTTTCATACAGCTCGCAATTTGTCCTGAGGATGAACAGGAAGAGGGGGAACCAATGAGAGACTAGCTCTAGGTGTTGGGACAGGCACAGGTCACTCTATTTTCTCATCAGGAAGAAGAATGAACCACAGGCTCAGCCTGACCCCCGGAACCAGAATAGGGCCTGAAGCAATCCTGCGCTTTTGCGGCCAGCTCCCAAAAAAGCGAGTTGACAAATGGAGCTCAGGGGCACTGCAATTCTCAAACCTGCAGAGTTATAAATGATAACTCTCGTCCACAAATATATTGAGGGAAGGCAACGAAGAGGATTTGAAAGCAAGGCAGAATTGCAGGAAACAGAATTCAGGAGGTAGATTCGACTCACCTTGAAAGCACATGAAAAGCGGCAAAGCGTTGACAATGATGCCCTTGGCCAAAAAGGGCGTATGCGGTTTTTCCTGAATATATTCAGGAAAAAACGCATACGCCCTTTTTGGGCAACCAAGCAAGCCAGAAAGGCAAATCGGCGCTACAAAGAAGTCTCGCTTGCCAGCGGTGAGAAGGGCCATGCTGAAAAAAGTGTAAAAACCAGAAATGCAGGACAGGCCATGGAGACATGGGAGCCTTGCTACGCTGATGGGCGGGGTGGAAATTGCCAACAGCCACTCTGGAGAAGTGTACGCTGCGTCCTGAAACATGTAATAAACACAGCTTAGAGAGCATAGGGCACTTCCACTCATGGGCGTAGAAATCGGGAAACCTAAAAATCAACAAGACACAGGCACCCCAAAGTTTAGGGCTGCTCTGTTTCCAAGAACCTCCACTTCGGTACACCTTAAATATCCCAGGAAAGAGAAAAATGGATAAAGAAGTTGTGGTACTTATGCACAATGGAATGTCACTCAGCCATGAAATCAGTGTCATAAGGTTAGTAGCAGCATGATGAGTGGATTTAGGGACGATGACTCTAAGTGAAGTAAGTCACACAGAAAAGGACACTTATCCTAAAATATCACTTATAGAGGGAATGTCAACATCGCTACACCTGAACTGAATTCCAAAACAGAACAGAGTCACACATTTAGAAAACACACTATGGCTGCTTAACGGGAAAGGTGAGGTGGGGCGATGCATAAAACAAGGGTTTGAAATTAGCTCAGATACCGTTCCACAAGCCAAATATGTAATAGACAAGACCTACTCCCTGCTCAGTCAACTGGACTCAACGCCCCCTCTTCACCGCCCAAGAATATATCTGACTAGTAAGAGTCTTAAAACCTATGTATTGATATCTCTCTGGCAGTGAATCAAGAGGGTGTAAAGCGGCATAAACACAGCAGGGAAAAGCAGCTAAACCCCATTATAAAAATAGATTACTTAAAAAAAACCCCATTAAACAAACACAGTGAAAGAGAGAGATATTCTTACAAAATCCGTTCAGGGGCTCTGATGCAACCTTGATTGACCATATCTAGACCCACATCTGGATGAGACAGAAGGCTGGACACTCTTGGGGCTGAGAGGATTGGTCAGGTTGGGTGAGCAAACGCAGACCCTTTAAAGTAATACTGCGTGGTACCCATGCCATGGGTCCCAAATCTCCAGGTTCAAGGGCATCTTCCTACATCGAAAACATGCCTGGGAAACCCAGAAGATGGTACACCGTGTGATCGGGAAAGGTTTCTAAAACGCACCTCATTTCTCCTCTCCTTGTGCTCGGGTTCGCCATTCCAGCCGCTTCACTAACAATCTCCCTACTTGGAGAATCAGCACCGTTGACCTCCTGTTTCTTACAGCTCGCAATTTGTCCTGAGGATGAATGGGAAGAGGGGGAACCAATGAGAGACTAGCTCTAGGTGTTGGGACAGGCACAGGTCACTCTATTTTCTCATCAGGAAGAAGAATGAACCACAGGCTTAGCCTGCCCCCCGGAACCAGAATAGGGCCTGAAGCAATCCTGCGCTTTTGCGGCCAGCTCCCAAAAAAGCGAGTTGACAAATGGAACTCAGGGGCACTGCAATTCACAAACCTGCAGACTTATAAATGATAACTCTCGTCCACAAATATATTGAGGGAAGGCAACGAAGAGGATTTGAAAGCAAGGCAGAATTGCAGGAAACAGATTTCAGGAGGTAGATTCGACTCGCCTTGAAAGCACATGAAAAGCGGCAAAGCGTTGACAATGATGCCCTTGGCCAAAAAGGGCGTATGCGTTTTTTCCAGAATATATCCAGGAAAAAACGCATACGCCCTTTTTGGCCAACCAAGCAAGCCGGAAAGGCAAATCGGCGCTACAAAGAAGTCTCACTTGCCAGCGGTCAAAAGGGACATGCTGAAAAAAGTGTAAAAACCAGAAATGCAGGACAGGCCATGGAGACATGGGAGCCTTGCTACGCTGATGGGCGGGGTGGAAATTGCCAACAGCCACTCTGGAGAAGTGTACGCTGCGTCCTGAAACATGTAATAAACACAGCTTAGAGAGCATAGGGCACTTCCACTCATGGGCGTAGAAATCGGGAAACCTAAAAATCAACAAGACACAGGCACCCCAAAGTTTAGGGCTGCTCTGTTTCCAAGAACCTCCACTTCGGTACACCTTAAATATCCCAGGAAAGAGAAAAATGGATAAAGAAGTTGTGGTACTTATGCACAATGGAATATCACTCAGGCATAAAATCAGTGTCATATGGTTAGTAGCAGCATGATGAGTGGATTTAGGGACGATGACTCTAAGTGAAGTAAGTCACACAGAAAAGGACACTTATCCTAAGATATCACTTAGAGAGGGAATGTCAAAATCGCTACACCTGAACTGAATTCCAAAACAGAACAGAGTCACACATTTAGAAAACACACTATGGCTGCTTAACGGGAAAGGTGAGGTGGGGTGATGCATAAAACAAGGGTTTGAAATTAGCTCAGATACCGTTCCAGAAGCCAAATATGTAACAGACAAGACCTACTCCCTGCTCAGTGAACTGGACTCAACGCTCCCTATTCACCGCCCAAGAATATATCTGACTAGTAAGAGTCTTACAACCTATGTATTGATACCTCTCTGGAAGTGAATCAAGAGGGTGTAAAGCGGCATAAACACAGCAGGGAAAAGCAGCTAAACCCCATTATAAAAATAGATTACATTAAAAAAAAACCCATTAAACAAAGACAGTGAAAGAGAGAGAAATTCTTACAAAATCCGTTCAGGGGCTCTGATGCAACCTGGATTGACCATATCTAGACCCACAGCTGGATGAGACATAAGGCTGGACACTCTTGGGGCTGAGAGGATTGGTGAGGTTGGGTGAGCAAACGCAGACCCTTTAAAGTAATACTGCGTGGTACCCATGCCATGGGTCCCAAATCTCCACGTTCAAGGGCATCTTCCTACATCGAAAACATGCCTGGGAAACCCAGAAGATGGTACACCGTGTGATCGGGAAAGGTTTCTAAAACGCACCTCATTTCTCCTCTCCTTGTGTTCGGGTTCGCCATTCCAGTCGCTTCACTAACAATCTCCCTACTTGAAGAATCAGCACCGTTGACCTCCTGTTTCGTACAGCTCGGAATTTGTCCTGAGGATGAACGGGAAGAGGGGGAACCAATGAGACACTAACTCTAGGTGTTGGGACAGGCACAGGTCACTCTATTTTCTCATCAGGATGAAGAATGAACCACAGGCTCAGCCTGACCCCCGGAACCAGAATAGGGCCTGAAGCAATCCTGCGCTTTTGCGGCCAGCTCCCAAAAAGCGAGTTGACAAATGGAGCTCAGGGGCACTGCAATTCTCAAACCTGCAGAGTTATAAATGATAACTCTCGTCCACCAATATATTGAAGTGAAGGCAACGAAGAGGATTTGAAAGCAAGGCAGAATTGCAGGGAACAGATTTCAGAAGGTAGATTCGACTCGCCTTGAAAGCACATGAAAAGCGGAAAAATGTTGACAATGATGCCCTTGGCCAAAAAGGGCGTATGCGTTTTTTCCTGAATATATTCAGGAAAAAACGCATACGCCCTTTTTGGCCAACCAAGCAAGCCTGAAAGGCAAATCGGCGCTACAAAGAAGTCTCACTTGCCAGCGGTCAAAAGGTCCATGCTGAAAAAAGTGTAAAAACCAGAAATGCAGGACAGGCCATGGAGACATGGAGCCTTGCTACGCTGATGGGCGGGGTGGAAATTGCCAACAGCACTCTGGAGAAGTGTACGCTGCGTCCTGAAATATGTAATAGACACAGCTTAGAGAGCATAGGCACTTCCACTCATGGGCGTAGAAATCTGGGAAACCTAAAATCAAAAGACACAGGCACCCCAAGTTAGGGCTGCTCTGTTTCCAAGAACCTCCACTTCGGTACACCTTAAATATCCCAGGAAAGAGAAAAATGGATAAAGAAGTAGTGGTACTTATGCACAATGGAATGTCACTCAGCCATGAAATCAGTGTCATAAGGCTAGTAGCAGCATGATGAGTGGATTAGGGACGATGGCTCTAAGTGAAGTAAGTCACACAGAAAAGGACACTTATCCTAAGATATCACTTATAGAGGGAATGTCAAAATCGCTACACCTGACTGAATTCCAAAACAGAACAGAGTCACACATTTAGAAAACACACTATGGCTGCTTAACGGGAAAGGTGAGGTGGGGTGATGCATAAAACAAGGGTTTGAAATTAGCTCAGATACGTTCCACAAGCAAATATTTAATAGAGAAGACCTACTCTCCCTGCTCAGTCAACTGGACTCAACGCCCCCTATTCACCGCCCAAGAATATATCTGACTAGTAAGAGTCTTAAAACCTATGTATTGATATCTCTCTGGTAAGTGAATCAAGAGGGTGTAAAGCGGCATAAACACAGCAGGGAAAAGCCGCTAAACCCATTGTAAAAATAGATTACTTAAAAAAAAACCCATAAAACAAAGACAGTGAAAGAGAGAGAAATTCTTACAAATCCGTTCAGGGGCTCTGATGCAACCTGGATTGACCATATCTAGACCCACAACTGGATGAGACATAAGGCTGGACACTCTTGGGGCTGAGAGGATTGGTGAGGTTGGGTGAGCAAACGCAGACCCTTTAAAGTAATACTGCGTGGTACCCATGGCCATGGGTCCCAAATCTCCAGGTTCAAGGGCATCTTTCAACATCGAAAACATGCCTGGGAACCCCAGAAGATGGTACAACCGTGTGATCCGGAAAGGTTTCTAAAACGCACCTCATTTCTCCTCTCCTTGTGCTCGGATTCGCCATCCAGCCGCTTCACTAACAATGTCCCTACGTGGACAATCAGCACCGTTGACCTCCTGTTTCATACAGCTCGCAATTTGTCCTGAGGATGAACAGGAAGAGGGGGAACCAATGAGAGACTAGCTCTAGGTGTTGGGACAGGCACAGGTCACTCTATTTTCTCATCAGGAAGAAGAATGAACCACAGGCTCAGCCTGACCCCCGGAACCAGAATAGGGGCCTGAAGCAATCCTGCGCTTTTGCGGCCAGCTCCCAAAAAAGCGAGTTGACAAATGGAGCTCAGGGGCACTGCAATTCTCAAACCTGCAGAGTTATAAATGATAACTCTCGTCCCACCAAATATATTGAGGGAAGGCAACGAAGAGGATTTGAAAGCAAGGCAGAATTGCAGGAAACAGAATTCAGGAGGTAGATTCGACTCACCTTGAAAGCACATGAAAAGCGGCAAAGCGTTGACAATGATGCCCTTGGCCAAAAGGGCGTATGCGTTTTTTCCTGAATATATTCAGGAAAAAACGCATACGCCCTTTTTGGCCAACCAAGCAAGCCAGAAAGGCAAATCGGCGCTACAAAGAAGTCTCGCTTGCCAGCGGTCAGAAGGGCCATGCTGAAAAAAGTGTAAAAACCAGAAATGCAGGACAGGCCATGGAGACATGGGAGCCTTGCTACGCTGATGGGCGGGATGGAAATTTCCAACAGCCACTCTGGAGAAGTGTACGCTGTGTCCTGTAATATGTAATAGACACAGCTTAGAGAGCATAGGGCACTTCCACTCATGGGCGTAGAAATCGGGAAACCTAAAAAATCAACAAGACACAGGCACCCCAAAGTTTAGGGCTGCTCTGTTTCCAAAACCTCCACTTCGGTACACCTTAAATATCCCAGGAAAGAGAAAAATGGATAAAGAAGTAGTGGTACTTATGCACAATGGAATGTCACTCAGCCATGAAATCAGGGTCATAAGGCTAGTAGCAGCATGATGAGTGGATTTAGGGACGATGACTCTAAGTGAAGTAAGTCACACAGAAAAGGACACTTATCCTAAGATATCACTTAGAGAGGGAATGTCAAATCGCTACACCTGAACTGAATTCCAAAACAGACAGAGTCACACATTTAGATAACACACTATGGCTGCTTAACGGGGAAAGGTGAGGTGGGGCGATGCATAAAACAAGGGTTTGAAATTAGCTCAGATACCGTTCCAGAAGCCAAATATGTAACAGATAAGACCTACTCCCTGCTCAGTGAACTGGACTCAACGCCCCCTATTCACCGCCCAAGAATATATCTGACTAGTAAGAGTCTTAAAACCTATGTATTGATATCTCTCTGGAAGTGAATCAAGAGGGTGTAAAGCGGCATAAACACAGCAGGGAAAAGCAGCTAAACCCCATTATAAAAATAGATTACATTAAAAAAAAAACCCATTAAACAAAGACAGTGAAAGAGAGAGAAATTCTTACAAAATCCGTTCAGGGGCTCTGATGAAACCTGGATTGACCATATCTAGACCCACAGCTGGATGAGACATAAGGCTGGACACTCTTGGGGCTGAGAGGATTGGTGAGGTTGGGTGAGCAAACGCAGACCCTTTAAAGTAATACTGCGTGGTACCCATGCCATGGGTCCCAAATCTCCAGGTTCAAGGGCATCTTCCTACATGGAAAACATGCCTGGGAAACCAGAAGATGGTACACCGTGTGATCGGGAAAGGTTTCTAAAACGCACCTCATTTCTCCTCTCCTTGTGCTCGGGTTCGCCATTCCAGCCGCTTCACTAACAATGTCCCTACGTGGACAATAAGCACCGTTGACCTCCTGTTTCATACAGCTCGCAATTTGTCCTGAGGATGAACAGGAAGAGGGGGATCCAATGAGAGACTAGCTCTAGGTGTTGGGACAGGCACAGGTCACTCTATTTTCTCATCAGGAAGAAGAATGAACCACAGGCTCAGCCTGACCCCCGGAACCAGAATAGGGCCTGAAGCAATCCTGCGCTTTTGCGGCCAGCTCCCAAAAAAGCGAGTTGACAAATGGAGCTCAGGGGCACTGCAATTCTCAAACCTGCAGAGTTATAAATGATAACTCTCGTCCACAAATATATTGAGGGAAGGCAACGAAGAGGATTTGAAAGCAAGGCAGAATTGCAGGAAACAGAATTCAGGAGGTAGATTCGACTCACCTTGAAAGCACATGAAAAGCGGCAAAGCGTTGACAATGATGCCCTTGGCCAAAAAGGGCGTATGCGGTTTTTCCTGAATATATTCAGGAAAAAACGCATACGCCCTTTTTGGGCAACCAAGCAAGCCAGAAAGGCAAATCGGCGCTACAAAGAAGTCTCGCTTGCCAGCGGTCAGAAGGGCCATGCTGAAAAAAGTGTAAAAACCAGAAATGCAGGACAGGCCATGGAGACATGGGAGCCTTGCTACGCTGATGGGCGGGGTGGAAATTGCCAACAGCCACTCTGGAGAAGTGTACGCTGCGTCCTGAAACATGTAATAAACACAGCTTAGAGAGCATAGGGCACTTCCACTCATGGGCGTAGAAATCGGGAAACCTAAAAATCAACAAGACACAGGCACCCCAAAGTTTAGGGCTGCTCTGTTTGCAAGAACCTCCACTTCGGTACACCTTAAATATCCCAGGAAAGAGAAAAATGGATAAAGAAGTTGTGGTACTTATGCACAATGGAATGTCACTCAGCCATGAAATCAGTGTCATAAGGTTAGTAGCAGCATGATGAGTGGATTTAGGGACGATGACTCTAAGTGAAGTAAGTCACACAGAAAAGGACACTTATCCTAAGATATCACTTAGAGAGGGAATGTCAACATCGCTACACCTGAACTGAATTCCAAAACAGAACAGAGTCACACATTTAGAAAACACACTATGGCTGCTTAACGGGAAAGGTGAGGTGGGGCGATGCATAAAACAAGGGTTTGAAATTAGCTCAGATACCGTTCCACAAGCCAAATATGTAATAGACAAGACCTACTCCCTGCTCAGTCAACTGGACTCAACGCCCCCTCTTCACCGCCCAAGAATATATCTGACTAGTAAGAGTCTTAAAACCTATGTATTGATATCTCTCTGGAAGTGAATCAAGAGGGTGTAAAGCGGCATAAACACAGCAGGGAAAAGCAGCTAAACCCCATTATAAAAATAGATTACATTAAAAAAAAAACCCATTAAACAAAGACAGTGAAAGAGAGAGAAATTCTTACAAAATCCGTTCAGGGGCTCTGATGCAACCTGGATTGACCATATCTAGACCCACAGCTGGATGAGACATAAGGCTGGACACTCTTGGGGCTGAGAGGATTGGTGAGGTTGGGTGAGCAAACGCAGACCCTTTAAAGTAATACTGCGTGGTACCCATGCCATGGGTCCCAAATCTCCACGTTCAAGGGCATCTTCCTACATCGAAAACATGCCTGGGAAACCCAGAAGATGGTACACCGTGTGATCGGGAAAGGTTTCTAAAACGCACCTCATTTCTCCTCTCCTTGTGCTCGGGTTCGCCATTCCAGCCGCTTCACTAACAATGTCCCTACGTGGACAATCAGCACCGTTGACCTCCTGTTTCATACAGCTCGCAATTTGTCCTGAGGATGAACAGGAAGAGGGGGAACCAATGAGAGACTAGCTCTAGGTGTTGGGACAGGCACAGGTCACTCTATTTTCTCATCAGGAAGAAGAATGAACCACAGGCTCAGCCTGACCCCCGGAACCAGAATAGGGCCTGAAGCAATCCTGCGCTTTTGCGGCCAGCTCCCAAAAAAGCGAGTTGACAAATGGAGCTCAGGGGCACTGCAATTCTCAAACCTGCAGAGTTATAAATGATAACTCTCGTCCACAAATATATTGAGGGAAGGCAACGAAGAGGATTTGAAAGCAAGGCAGAATTGCAGGAAACAGAATTCAGGAGGTAGATTGGACTCGCCTTGAAAGCACATGAAAAGCGGCAAAGCGTTGACAATGATGCCCTTGGCCAAAAAGGGCGTATGCGTTTTTTCCTGACTATATTCAGGAAAAAACGCATACGCCCTTTTTGGCCAACCAAGCAAGCCGGAAAGGCAAATCGGCGCTACAAAGAAGTCTCACTTGCCAGCGGTCAAAAGGGCCATGCTGAAAAAAGTGTAAAAACCAGAAATGCAGGACAGGCCATGGAGACATGGGAGCCTTGCTACGCTGATGGGCGGGATGGAAATTGCCAACAGCCACTCTGGAGAAGTGTACGCTGCGTCCTGAAATATGTAATAGACACAGCTTAGAGAGCATAGGGCACTTCCACTCATGGGCGTAGAAATCGGGAAACCTAAAAATCAAAAAGACACAGGCACCCCAAAGTTTAGGGCTGCTCTGTTTCCAAGAACCTCCACTTCGGTACACCTTAAATATCCCAGGAAAGAGAAAAATGGATAAAGAAGTAGTGGTACTTATGCACAATGGAATATCACTCAGGCATAAAATCAGTGTCATATGGTTAGTAGCAGCATGATGAGTGGATTTAGGGACGATGACTCTAAGTGAAGTAAGTCACACAGAAAAGGACACTTATCCTAAGATATCACTTAGAGAGGGAATGTCAAAATCGCTACACCTGAACTGAATTCCAAAACAGAACAGAGTCACACATTTAGATAACACACTATGGCTGCTTAACGGGAAAGGTGAGGTGGGGCGATGCATAAAACAAGGGTTTGAAATTAGCTCAGATACCGTTCCAGAAGCCAAATATGTAACAGATAAGACCTACTCCCTGCTCAGTGAACTGGACTCAACGCCCCCTATTCACCGCCCAAGAATATATCTGACTAGTAAGAGTCTTAAAACCTATGTATTGATATCTCTCTGGAAGTGAATCAAGAGGGTGTAAAGCGGCATAAACACAGCAGGGAAAAGCAGCTAAACCCCATTATAAAAATAGATTACATTAAAAAAAAAACCCATTAAACAAAGACAGTGAAAGAGAGAGAAATTCTTACAAAATCCGTTCAGGGGCTCTGATGCAACCTGGATTGACCATATCTAGACCCACAGCTGGATGAGACATAAGGCTGGACACTCTTGGGGCTGAGAGGATTGGTGAGGTTGGGTGAGCAAACGCAGACCCTTTAAAGTAATACTGCGTGGTACCCATGCCATGGGTCCCAAATCTCCAGGTTCAAGGGCATCTTCCTACATGGAAAACATGCCTGGGAAACCCAGAAGATGGTACACCGTGTGATCGGGAAAGGTTTCTAAAACGCACCTCATTTCTCCTCTCCTTGTGCTCGGGTTCGCCATTCCAGCCGCTTCACTAACAATGTCCCTACGTGGACAATAAGCACCGTTGACCTCCTGTTTCGTACAGGTCGCAATTTGTCCTTAGGATAAACGGGAAGAGGGGGAACCAATGAGACACTAGCTCTAGGTGTTGGGACAGGCACAGGTCACTCTATTTTCTCATCGGGATGAAGAATGAACCACAGGCTCAGCCTGACCCCCGGAACCAGAATAGGGCCTGAAGCAATCCTGCGCTTTTGCGGCCAGCTCCCAAAAAAGCGAGTTGACAAATGGAGCTCAGGGGCACTGCAATTCTCAAACCTGCAGAGTTATAAATGATAACTCTCGTCCACAAATATATTGAAGGAAGGCAACGAAGAGGATTTGAAAGCAAGGCAGAATTGCAGGGAACAGATTTCAGGAGGTAGATTCGACTCGCCTTGAAAGCACATGAAAAGCGGAAAAATGTTGACAATGATGCCCTTGGCCAAAAAGGGCGTATGCGTTTTTTCCTGAATATATTCAGGGAAAAACGCATACGCCCTTTTTGGCCAACCAAGCAAGCCTGAAAGGCAAATCGGCGCTACAAAGAAGTCTCACTTGCCAGCGGTCAAAAGGGCCATGCTGAAAAAAGTGTAAAAACCAGAAATGCAGGACAGGCCATGGAGACATGGGAGCCTTGCTACGCTGATGGGCGGGGTGGAAATTGCCAACAGCCACTCTGGAGAAGTGTACGCTGCGTCCTGAAACATGTAATAAACACAGCTTAGAGAGCATAGGGCACTTCCACTCATGGGCGTAGAAATCGGGAAACCTAAAAATCAACAAGACACAGGCACCCCAAAGTTTAGGGCTGCTCTGTTTCCAAGAACCTCCACTTCGGTACACCTTAAATATCCCAGGAAAGAGAAAAATGGATAAAGAAGTTGTGGTACTTATGCACAATGGAATATCACTCAGGCATAAAATCAGTGTCATATGGTTAGTAGCAGCATGATGAGTGGATTTAGGGACGATGACTCTAAGTGAAGTAAGTCACACAGAAAAGGACACTTATCCTAAGATATCACTTAGAGAGGGAATGTCAAAATCGCTACACCTGAACTGAATTCCAAAACAGAACAGAGTCACACATTTAGAAAACACACTATGGCTGCTTAACGGGAAAGGTGAGGTGGGGCGATGCATAAAACAAGGGTTTGAAATTAGCTCAGATACCGTTCCAGAAGCCAAATATGTAACAGACAAGACCTACTCCCTGCTCAGTGAACTGGACTCAACGCCCCCTATTCACCGCCCAAGAATATATCTGACTAGTAAGAGTCTTAAAACCTATGTATTGATATCTCTCTGGAAGTGAATCAAGAGGGTGTAAAGCGGCATAAACACAGCAGGGAAAAGCAGCTAAACCCCATTATAAAAATAGATTACATTAAAAAAAAACCCATTAAACAAAGACAGTGAAAGAGAGAGAAATTCTTACAAAATCCGTTCAGGGGCTGTGATGCAACCTGGATTGACCATATCTAGACCCACAGCTGGATGAGACATAAGGCTGGACACTCTTGGGGCTGAGAGGATTGGTGAGGTTGGGTGAGCAAACGCAGACCCTTTAAAGTAATACTGCGTGGTACCCATGCCATGGGTCCCAAATCTCCAGGTTCAAGGGCATCTTTCAACATCGAAAACATGCCTGGGAAACCCAGAAGATGGTACACCGTGTGATCGGGAAAGGTTTCTAAAACGCACCTCATTTCTCCTCTCCTTGTGCTCGGGTTCGCCATTCCAGCCGCTTCACTAACAATGTCCCTACGTGGACAATCAGCACCGTTGACCTCCTGTTTCATACAGCTCGCAATTTGTCCTGAGGATGAACAGGAAGAGGGGGAACCAATGAGAGACTAGCTCTAGGTGTTGGGACAGGCACAGGTCACTCTATTTTCTCATCAGGAAGAAGAATGAACCACAGGCTCAGCCTGACCCCCGGAACCAGAATAGGGCCTGAAGCAATCCTGCGCTTTTGCGGCCAGCTCCCAAAAAAGCGAGTTGACAAATGGAGCTCAGGGGCACTGCAATTCTCAAACCTGCAGAGTTATAAATGATAACTCTCGTCCACAAATATATTGAGGGAAGGCAACGAAGAGGATTTGAAATCAAGGCAGAATTGCAGGAAACAGAATTCAGGAGGTAGATTCGACTCACCTTGAAAGCACATGAAAAGCGGCAAAGCGTTGACAATGATGCCCTTGGCCAAAAAGGGCGTATGCGTTTTTTCCTGAATATATTCAGGAAAAAACGCATACGCCCTTTTTGGCCAACCAAGCAAGCCAGAAAGGCAAATCGGCGCTACAAAGAAGTCTCGCTTGCCAGCGGTCAGAAGGGCCATGCTGAAAAAAGTGTAAAAACCAGAAATGCAAGACAGGCCATGGAGACATGGGAGCCTTGCTACGCTGATGGGCGGGGTGGAAATTGCCAACAGCCACTCTGGAGAAGTGTACGCTGCGTCCTGAAACATGTAATAAACACAGCTTAGAGAGCATAGGGCACTTCCACTCATGGGCGTAGAAATCGGGAAACCTAAAAATCAACAAGACACAGGCACCCCAAAGTTTAGGGCTGCTCTGTTTCCAAGAACCTCCACTTCGGTACACCTTAAATATCCCAGGAAAGAGAAAAATGGATAAAGAAGTTGTGGTACTTATGCACAATGGAATATCACTCAGGCATAAAATCAGTGTCATATGGTTAGTAGCAGCATGATGAGTGGATTTAGGGACGATGACTCTAAGTGAAGTAAGTCACACAGAAAGGGACACTTATCCTAAGATATCACTTATAGAGGGAATGTCAAAATCGCTACACCTGAACTGAATTCCAAAACAGAACAGAGTCACACATTTAGAAAACACACTATGGCTGCTTAACGGGAAAGGTGAGGTGGGGCGATGCATAAAACAAGGGTTTGAAATTAGCTCAGATACCGTTCCAGAAGCCAAATATGTAACAGATAAGACCTACTCCCTGCTCAGTGAACTGGACTCAACGCCCCCTATTCACCGCCCAAGAATATATCTGACTAGTAAGAGTCTTAAAACCTATGTATTGATATCTCTCTGGAAGTGAATCAAGAGGGTGTAAAGCGGCATAAACACAGCAGGGAAAAGCAGCTAAACCCCATTATAAAAATAGATTACATTAAAAAAAAAACCCATTAAACAAAGACAGTGAAAGAGAGAGAAATTCTTACAAAATCCGTTCAGGGGCTCTGATGAAACCTGGATTGACCATATCTAGACCCACAGCTGGATGAGACATAAGGCTGGACACTCTTGGGGCTGAGAGGATTGGTGAGGTTGGGTGAGCAAACGCAGACCCTTTAAAGTAATACTGCGTGGTACCCATGCCATGGGTCCCAAATCTCCAGGTTCAAGGGCATCTTCCTACATGGAAAACATGCCTGGGAAACCCAGAAGATGGTACACCGTGTGATCGGGAAAGGTTTCTAAAACGCACCTCATTTCTCCTCTCCTTGTGCTCGGATTCGCCATTCCAGCCGCTTCACTAACAATGTCCCTACGTGGACAATAAGCACCGTTGACCTCCTGTTTCATACAGCTCGCAATTTGTCCTGAGGATGAACAGGAAGAGGGGGATCCAATGAGAGACTAGCTCTAGGTGTTGG